>NC_057811.1:321750880-321917105 GCF_018294505.1 Triticum aestivum | reverse complement strand
ATGAGGCGGGGAATCGGGTCGTCGCTGATTGGAGCAGCGGGTCGGCCGCGATTCCCTGCGCCCCTGGTGGCTGGATTGGTTAAGTGGGGCGGCCGAGCCCCGGCCCCACCCCTTTATAAGAAGGGGAGGGGGATGGCACCCCTCAATCTTTCATCATTCATCTCCTTCCATCTTGGCTCCTTCCTTTCTTCTACTATGGCGAGAGGGCGCGCCGGCACTTCGATGGCGGCGACGAGGGTCTCTGCTCGACAGCGCGCCCCTCCTTCCCAAGAGCTCATGGCGGCGGAGCCGGCCGTGAGAGGAAGGGGGAGGGGGCGAGGCCGAGGCTGCCGTGGCGCTCGGGGAAGAGGAGGACGAGGTGGTGCACCGGCCTCGCCTCCGCCAGCGGCCCCTCCCCCGATGGAGGGCTATGTCGGAGACCAGCCCCGTAAGTTCATCATCAGGCTGCACCTGCCAGTGCGCCGTCGTCTTCGTCTCCCTACTCCGTTCGCTCGGGAGATGGAGCTCGACCCGCCATAGGCTCTGAGGTTGCATATGAGGGGCTGCGGGAATGGTAGCATGCGGGTCGATGTCGACTTCCCCGCCCCTCACGTCATGTATCTTCGTCGCGGATGGAAGACCTTCGCTCGTGCCCACAGCCTGTCGGAGGGGCTCGTTCTCTACTTCAAATTAATGGAGAACGGCCTACTCTCCGTCAAGGTCTTTGGGGACTTTGGAACCCGCCTAAAGTGTTGCGTGGAGAGTTCCTCCGATGATGAAGACTCCTCCTCAAGTGGGAGTGACGAGGAGGACAGTGACAACGACGACGAGGGCGTCAAGTGGGAGGACGCCGACTCTGACTCCGACTGACCGCGTCGTCCTCCCCCCTTGGCCATGCGCCCTGCCGAGGGCCTTCCTCGTCAAGCTCTCCATCGGCGCATTCCTTGTCGCCTCCTTTTTGCCTTCACCTGCCGCACCTGGGAGGAAAGGGGCAAGAACGGGGATCACGGGGCACTTATCTTTTAGTTTTTAAGCCTACGGGCTCCTGTTAGATTTAAACCTTGTAATCCCCTTGCTCATGTTTGCATTCCGTACGAACTGTACCTGTTTGGAACGTATTAATGAAAAAGGGTGCTTGCCGGGTTCTTTGTGCGTGAGCGAGGCCCATGCCAAGGAACGAATCCTTGTTATTTTTAAGATAAACATTATCGCCCGGCAACAGGCCTTGCCGTCCCCTCACTTCATTCACGACCATACTCACGCTCTCGGCGGAGGCAGGGGCGAAGTAGGGTTAGGCCCTTCATTTGCTTCCTTGTCACCGCAACTACAACCAAGTTCTGGCCCAGGGAATAGTTCTTGGGCACAGGAAAGGGGGAGCACGGTGGCCCAGGAATGAACGAGGCTTCATACGTCCCAATTCCATATGGAAATGCATAACAGGGGATAAAGGACTTACCTAGATCTGTAGCCCCCGACAACCCTGGCTTGCCATGGTCGGGTGCTTGAATCTGCAACCCCCCAGCAATGTCTTGCCGGGGTGGGGGATGTCGATATGTTTTCCTACCCTTAAATGGCTTGGCAGAAACGCCTGTGCAGCCTGCGAACCAAAGAAAAGACTGGAAAGGACGAAAAGACACACACCCGACCTCTATGCTAGGGGTTAGTTGCCGCCGGGCACTATCAACCCTACCAAAGAGAGACTTAACCTAGCATGCATGCTAAAACTTAGGGCGCCAGCGCTTCATTTATTTGTGCTCAGGGTCTGCGGCTGGCTTTGTACAAAGGGTTACATGCCTTGTCGGCAAGGCACGTATAAAAGGTGGCTTGCCGGGAGGCCCGACAACCGCGCCTCATGGGTAAAACTTATGAAGATGTTCGATGTTCCAAGAGTTGCTCACTGGGATACCATCTTCGGTCTCCAGGCAGACTGCGCCGGGCCTGGTGACTCGTATTACCTGATAAGGGCCTTCCCACTTCGGCCTCAACTTGTTGGAATTCTTGGCCGACTGAACGCGTCGAAGAACAAGGTCGCCTTCCTCAAGACTTCGGGCATGAACCTTGTAGCTATGGTAGCGGCGCAAGGCCTGATGGTAGTGTGCAGCTCGCACAGCTGCCCGAAGACGATCTTCCTTAAGGAGCATCACGTCATCTTGCCGCAACTGCTCTTGCTCAAGCTCGTCATAAGCGAGCACTCGAGGTGACCCGTATGTGAGTTCCGTGGGGAGAACTGCTTCTGCCCCGTATACCAGGGCAAAGGGTGTGTGGCCGGTGGCTCAATTTGGCGTCGTTCTGATCGACCAAAGAACCGCTGGCAACTCATCAATCCAGTGCCTTCCACACTTGTGCAGCCTATCAAAAGTCTTTGTCCTCAGGCCTCGCAGTACTTCAGCATTTGCCCTCTCCGCCTGGCCGTTGCTCCGTGGGTGTGCCACTGAAGCGAAATAGACTTTGCTACTGAGGTCCTGGATGTATCGCATGAAGGCGTGGCTTGTGAACTGCGTGCCGTTGTCGGTGATGACTCTGTTCGGCACACCAAAACGGCAAACTAGCCCCTTGAAGAACTTGACGGCTGACTGTGCTGTCACCTTCCTTACTACTTCCACTTCGGGCCACTTTGTGAACTTGTCGATTGTCACGTACAAGTACTCAAAGCCCCCGACGGCACGGGGGAAGGGGCCCAGTATGTCGAGCCCCCAGACCAAAAATGGCTAGGAGAGTGGGATTGTTTGGAGGGCTTGAGCTGGTTGATGAAGCTTCTTCGAATGAACCTGACATGCTTCACACTTGGTTACTAGCGCAGCTGCATCCTAGAGGGCTGTAGGCCAGAAGAAACCTTGCCGGAATGCCTTGCCGGCAAGGGCCCTCGACCCTATGTGGGAGCCACACATACCTCCATGTATCTCTGCCAACAGCTCTAGCCCGTCCTCTCGAGGAATGCACTTCAGCCTGACTCCGTTTGGCCTCCTTCTGTACAGGGTATCATCCACAAACTCGTACATGTTGGACCGACGGGCTACTCTCCGTGCTTCTTCCTGCTCCTCGGGGAGCTCTCCTGTTTGGAGGAAATGGACGGTGGGCTGCGCCCATGCCGGAGCCTGGAGCTCGACGGCAAGGACCAAAGGCACATCTTCGGCCGTAGGGGCAGCTGCCTCTACGGTCAGGGCCGGGGGCCCCGTCGGAGGTAGCTGCCCCTCGGCAAGCTTGGGGTGCCCGGCAACCTCCTTGTCGGCGGCTCCTGGGAGCTCAGCAGGAAGGTACTTGCCGGGGCTTGTCTTCCTTCGCTTGTTCTGCCCTGTTGATGGCTCTACGGATGGTTGTATTAACTGAAGTACAAAGGTACCTGGTTCCACAGGCAACTTGAGGGCAGTGCGTTTCGACAGGTCGTCGGCAATGCTGTTCTCCGCTCGGGGAACATGCTCTGCCTGTAGGCCATCGAAACGTTCTTCCAACTTCCTCACTTCATTCACGTAGGCCTCCATCAACGGGCTATGGTAATCCTTGTTGACTTGCTTGACGATGAGCTGTGAATCACCTCTGATGATGAGCTTCTTGATTCCGAGGTCTGCCGCGATCCTGAGACCGGCAAGCAACCCCTCATACTCCGCCGTATTGTTCGTTGATTTTTTCCAGGGGAAGTGCATCTGGATTACGTACTTGAGGTGCTCTCCGGTGGGTGCGACGAGTAGCACGCCAGGCTCCGTCAAAGTACATGATCCACTCACTGCTCGTCTCCTTGCCGGGAAGGGTGGTCTCTTGGATCTCCTCGTCGGGCGTTGCGGTCCACTCTGCTATGAACTCCGCCAAAGCTCGGCTCTTGATCGTTGAAGTACTTTCAAACATGAGGCCAAAGCTCGATAGCTCCAGTGCCCACTCCACAATCCTCCCTGTCGCATCTGGGTTGTGCAAAATCCGCTACAAAGGGAGGCGAGTGACGACGGTGATCTCGTGTGCTTGGAAATAGTGGCGCAGCTTTCTCGAGGCCATGAGAAGGCCGAAAAGCAGCTTCTGCATTCCAGAATATCTTGACCTAGCCCCCTGCAAGAGGGAACTGACAAAATACACTGGGTGCTGCACCATCTTCTTTTTCTGTCCCTCTTCGCCCATCCGCTTAGGTTCTGCCTCGGCGGGTCCGAGCCTTGCCGGGGGTCCTGATTCGCTGGCGTCAGGCTCTGCCGGGGAAGACCCCGGCTCGCCATCCGATGGCTCTGCTGCAACTGCTGCTTCTCCCTCAAGTTCCCTCTGCGCCACCAGCGCGACACTGACCACTTGATTCATCGCTGCTAAGTACAGCAGCAACGGCTCCTGTGGTTTAGGCGCGACTAGTATTGGCGTGGAGGAGAGGTACCTCTTCAAATCTTGCAGTGCTGCCTCTGCCTCCGGAGTCTATTTTACTGGACCCGCCTTTTTCAAAACTTTCAAAAAGGGGAGGGCGAGCTCAGCAGATTTGAAGATGAACCTACTCAGGGCAGCAACGCAGCCGGCAAGCCTACGGACGTCTTTGACCCGTTTCGGTGCCTCAATCTGCTCGATCACCTTGATCTTGTCGGGATTTGCTTCTATTCCGCGTTGAGACACATAGAGCCCGAGAATTTTGCTGGAGGTGACACCGAATACGCACTTCTCTGGGTTGAGCTTGAGGTTGATCTTGCGCAGGTTTGCGAATGTTTCTTCTAAATCTCGCATGAGCGTGGCCCTGTCCTTGGTTTTGACCACTATGTCATCCATATAAGCTTCCATATTTCTGTGCAGCTGGGGCTCAAAACCAATCTAGACTGCTCGGGCAAAAATCGAACCAGCGCTATTCAACCCGAAAGGCATTCGTACAAAACAGTACGTACCACATGGGGTGATGAACGTGGTCTTCTCTTCGTCTTCCTTCATCATGAAGATCAGGTGGTACCCCGAATAGGCATCGAGGAACGACAGCAAGTCACACCCGGTAGTGGAGTCTACAATCTGGTCGATGCGTGGCAGAGGGAAAGGATCCTTCGGACATGCTTTATTGATGTCTGTGTAATCAATACACAGCCTCCACTTCCCGTTTGCCTTACGCACCACCACCGGATTGGCCAACCACGTGGGGTGGAGTACTCCTCTTACCAGGCCTGCCGCCTCCAACTTCCTGATCTCTTCAATGATGAACTCTTGTCGCTCCAAAGCTTGCTTCCTGACCTTCTGCTTAACGGGCCGCGCGTGAGGACAGACAACAAGATGGTGCTCAATCACCTCCCTGGGAACGTCGGGGATGTCAGATGCTTGCCATGCAAATACATCGACATTCGCCCGTAGGAAGGCGACGAGCGCGCTTTCCTATTTGCTGTTGAGGGTGGAGCTTATAGTGAAAGCCCTGCCCGTGCCGTCCTCCTTGACGGACACCTTCTTGGTCTCTGGTGGTGCAGCCTTGGACTTCTTGCTCTTGCCGGTGGAGCTCTCTGGCACGTCCTCAGCGGGAGCACAGCACTCCAAAGAGGTGCGCTTGCCGGAGTGGGTGCAAGAGGTCTTGCCGGAAGAGGTCTTGCCGGCCTTCTTCCTCCCTGGAGCTTCAGCGGCAGGAGCAAGTGCCCTGGCGGCAGTTGCTGCAACTGCCTCTCGATAGAGTTGGTTGGCGCAGATAAGCGCGTCTTTCTTGTCAGAGGGGACGGTGATGACGGTCAACGGTCGTGGCATCTTCAACATATTGTAGGCGTAGTGGGACGCCGCCATGAACATGGCCAGCGCTGGGCGACCAAGGATCCCATTATATGGCAAGGGGATCTCGGCGACATCAAAGACGATCTTCTCCGTCCTATAGTTTAGCTCTCCCCCAAACGTAACCGGCAGCGTGATTTTGCCTTTAGGCTGGCTCCTTCTCGGGTTGACCCCTTGAAACGTGCCCGTCCCTTCGAGGTCTCCATTAGGAATCTGCAGCTTCTTGATCACAGCGGGCGAGATCAAATTCAGACCGGCCCCACCGTCCACCAGCACTCTTGTCACCTTGAGGTTGCGTATCATTGGTGAAACCAACAAGGGCAAACACCCGACCGCAGTTGTGCAGTCAGGGTGATCCTCGGTGTCAAAAACGATGGGCGTACGGGACCACTTCAGTGGCTTCTGGGCATCGAACGATGGCTCCTCCGCAGTGACCTCATGCGCCCACTGCTTCAGCTGGCGGTGTGAGGTGTGCAACGAGGCACCACCGTTGACGCACATAGCCTCTGTAGCCTTCTGGAACTCGTGCTCGCCGAACTCGTCGTCTTCGTCGTGATCGTCATCCTCCTCTTTCTTGTCGCGGCCCTGAGCGGGCCTCTCTTGTTGGTTATCCTTGCCGCGGTGACCCCCTTGGCCGCCACGCTTCTTGCCGGATCCCTCAGTACCATCCTGACCTTTCCCCTTGTCTCGCCTTTCATATTCAGCCTTCTGCTTTTCTGCAAGCAGCTCAACTTGTCGGCAGTTCTGGAGGTCATGGCCCTTGGTGCGGTGGATCTTGCAGTACTGCTTGTCGGAGCCTCCTGGCTTGCCGGCGGCCGCCAAGGCCAAGCAGGCGGCACACCCGGCAATCTCCTTGCCGGGGTCGTCAGCCTTGGCCTTTTTGGCGGCGCCGAGCTGGCCGGATCCCTCAATGGCAAGCACAGTCTTGCCCTTGCGCTTCCTGTTACGGCACCGGCCCTTCTTTGTCGGGGCAGCGGTGTCTTCGTCTGTGGATTCGGTTTCCGCACCGGCGTCCTCGCCGGGGTACTTCCTCCCCTCTTCAGCTCGAGTGCATCTATCGGCCAGAACATAAAGTTCGGCCACATCCTTGACCTTGTTCATCGCTAGCTCTTCACGCATCTTGCGGTTGCGCACATTCTGATGGAATGCGCTGATCACGGCAGCGGGATGAACATCTGGGATGTTGTATTGCACCCGGCTGAACCTCTGCATGTACTTGTGCAGGTTTTCACCTTCTTTCTGGGGATGATATGAAAATCGCTTGCCTGGCCATGAGCTTGGTGGCCTCCGGTGAAGGCGCCAACAAACTCATGACACAAATCCGACCAAGAAGAAATGTGTGGCACCCCGGCTTAGAGCAACCGGTTTACCATGCATTGCCAGCCCAGAGACCATGTCTTCTGGCAACACACAACATCTTGGTACAGAAAACAACCACTTTATTGATGCTAGCGGATCATAGTTTATATTACAACAGGTGTCGAGGCCAAGCGGCACACACGGTGCGGCTGAACAATATGTACATTATTTAGTGAACATAAAGGGGCCTCGATCATAACAACTACGCGGCAGCGGAACAACCTCGTAGTGGAAACTCCATAGCACAGGGACACCGATGTGGACACGATCTAGACTCGAGCAGCACCCCTTTCCAACGAGACTTTCCTGAAATCTGGCATGACACGCCAGGTCAGTACATGGAATGTACTTGCAAGCTCACAACAGGCATAATCATAATGACAAACAATATCATGATAATTAACCAATTAATAAGGCAATAATGTTTCAACATGCTGTGATCATGCTCTTGTGATAAAAGTCCCTCGGGACTGGCTTACCAACCGTGATCGTTCTTGGATCACAAACAAACCACCATCGTGGTCTTGACTAGGGGTATCTCGTGATCCTTACGGCGATCACAACCACGACCAATACTTGGTCTCGAACATCTCGATGGCCTTCCCACCATCATCAAGAGTGCAAAGTTCATAACTTAGTGTGCAAAATTTATTAAACGTTGACCCATGGTGTGACCTACTACGAGCGTGTCCGTAACCGTGGACTCGGCTATCGATAGATTACTACACTCTGCAGAGGTAGCACACTGTACCCACACCACGGAACCCATGGCCTCGCACTACCATTCGGGTGGACCAACGGCATTTCGACGAAACCCCTCCATTGCCATGACACTCTCCCGGCCACTCCGACTCAATCCCCACCGGGCTAGTCCTGGGTGGCCCCGTGTCTACCAAAGACACAACGACCACCGTCGTGGCCAAAACGATCCCACAAGAGGACCCGGTACCATAATCTCAACAACGGGCACACAAGGTTATGTCAGCTTACCGGGCCAGGGTAAGCATGCCCATAACGTTCCCTAGTTGGAGGCACCGACCAGAGGCATGACAACGGACCGAATCAAGGCCTTCCCATAAAGGCAAATGTGGTTGCACTGGGAAAAACTCGATTCAGTGGCACCATGACCCGACCAACGATATATTCAAGTTGAGTTATAGTCAGGTTCAACTTAAAGTAAAAATGACCGGTGTCATCGCATGCCCTGAAAATGCAACACTACATATGCATCACATACTAACGGAAATGACTGAGTCAACTATATTCACACTAAGCATAAACATCAACAACTCATGCCACTTTTCTGGTTAGGATAAACCTCACTTTAAACAGAATATTTTCTAGCAAATTTTATTATTTTACTCATGCAAGAAAATAACTTCAAGTAATTACTCATATGCATAACAATATTATTCTTTAATCACCACAAATGAATCCTAGTTTCTTTACCAACTAAGTTAGTTTCAAACATTCTGTAAATCAAGCATATTATCTAAAACAAGCACTTAACATAATATAAATAACATAATAGTTATTTAAATGCATGGATTAAATCTTTCATTCAAGTAAGAAAATCATAAATATTGAAATGGCACCATGAAAATGTTGCTGTGGCTTGCGTTAGTGCAGATGAGGTTCACAAGCCTTCTGGTGATCATCAAGACAAGCCTCACCCTCTGAAAATAATTTTAAACACAAGAAGAGAATATCAAGAACCCTTCTGAAAATCACCAGAAAATCTAGATAGCACAGAAAAATCTCATTTTTGCTGAGCTGCTAGATTTCCTTGCAAAGAACACAATGCAAAAAGAATCAATTCATTTGGACTTATGGTTGAATAGTTATAGCTATTTGAAGCTCTCTGGAAAATATATGAATTTGAATTTAAATAAAAGAAACTAGGGGGGGTGACGTCGAAGGCGTAAAGCCTCGGGGCGCCACCACCCGTACCGCTTCGCGCATGTACTAAGTGGCTGACTAGCGGGCCCTACTAGTCAGGCGAGGGGGAGAGGGAGGAGGAAACAGAGCGGGTCGCGGCTTCGCCGGAGCTCACGCCGGCGGCGAGGGCTCCTTGGCCAAAACGAGAGGGAGGGATCGAGAGAGGGGATGGAGGCACACCTGCCCATACCCGTAGCGTAGCTAGGGACGGTCGAACGGCATCAGAATCGACCTCGCAAGCGGAGGCAGAGAGCGGTGGTCGCCGGAGATGAAGACGACGGCGAACAGAGGCAACTCCAGGGGCTCCAAGTGGACGAAACGGCTTCACCGAAGAGTGGCGGAGGCCCTGGAAGGGTCGCCCAGGCCAGGGAGGGGCTGGAGCTACCGCGACGGCCCGAGGGGATCGTCAGCGAGCTCGAGCTCGGGGACGGCGGCCCGCGGCCTGCCCGGCCGGGCTAAGGTTTCCTACGAGGTTGTGGAGTGTGTGGGAGTGGAGGATGATGCTCGAGGAGGCCGGGGAGGGCTCCATTTATAGGCGAGCACCGAGGGGGGTTTGGGCTCCGCCGGTGGACACCTGGACACGGCGCCCGGCGACGAGCGGCGTCAGTGAGAGAGGGAGAAGGCGACGCAACTCACGCGGGTACTGTGGGCGAACGGGGACGAGCACGTGATCGAGAGGAAGGCGACGAGCACAGTGCAGAGCGCACTGTTGCGTTGGACGGACCGCGCCCGTGCTCGCTGCAGCGAGATCCGGCGTCGGCGAGTGCCAGGGGGGAGTTAAGGGGGTTGGGACGAAGATGGTGGCGAGGTTTGGCGCGCTTTGGCAGTCGGGGAAGCGAGCACACACGAAACAGAGCGCTCGGCGGCACTCAGAGCGCGTCGACACGCAGGCTGGCATCATGTACACGCGTGGTCACCGCGTGAACTCTACCCTTAGGCCGACCTACGTCCAAAGTTCATGTCTGGCTTGTTGTTCGTGGTAGTTTTGAAGATTACCACGCTTTGGTTTGGATCCAGATGCAGTAGAAAAGATTTCACACGCCAGGTAAGTTTCTGATCAGTAACTTTGAGAGGTTACTAAGGTCAAATGGCTGGGAGTTGGGGGCTGTGCTTTGGAGGCTAGCTATCATCTACTAAGGTGATGATGCACAAGAAAAATCAGCCACAATGGAGCAAGTAAAATGGCAGTTGCTGTAGAAACCACCATTTCTGTCCAGAACAGAAAATATTTTCTGTAGCAAAAATATTCCAAAAAGTGGTGTAATATTTTTGCTCAGGAAGGTGCCCTAGGGTTCAAAGAATATTTGTGAATTTTCTCAGATTTTTGTGGGCAAGAAAAATTGGGCTTGCTTTGGAGCACAGTGAGTTAGCTAGGGTTTTAGAGAGGAAAATGAATATTTTTCATTAAAGAAAAATATTCCAAATATTATTTTGGGGTGAACCAGAGAGGGTGTGATGATTAGAGAGGGAAATGAGGCACTTGGGTGAAAGCCAAGGGTACCCAAGTGTTTAAGTCCATAGGAAAAGATTCAAAAACTCCAAATTTCAAAATCAATCCAAATGAAAATCAGGCAAATAAAGGAGGGCAAAAACCAGGCTGTCACAAACCTCCCCCACTCAGAATGAATCTCGTCCTCGAGATTCGGTTGCTTGGGAAAACCATTCTGGATAATGTGCCCTTAGAAATTCTTCCCGTTCCCACGTTGATTCTGACTCCGTGTGATGCTCCCACTGAACTTTGTAAAACTTCCTTACTTTACTGCGAGTGACTCTTTCCATCTGATCCGGAATTCTAACCGGTCTCTCTTCATAGGTTAAATCCTTTGCCAATTCTATCTCAGCCATAGCAGTCCTTTTCTCAGGCGGTGATATGCATCGCCTCAATTGTGAAACATGAAACATGTTGTGCACGTCTGCCAATTCAGGGGGTAGTTCTAACTGATATGCAACAGTACCCACTCGAGACATAACTGGAAATGGGCCAATAAATCTGGGTGCCAACTTCCCACGAGTCTGAAATCTCTTGACTCCTTTCATAGGAGTGACTCAGAGGTATACGTGTTCTCCAGGTTCAAAACTGATTTGTCGGTGCTTTGCATCATAATAACTCTTCTGTCGAGATTTGGCCAATTGCAATCTGTCTCTGATCTCTTTAACTTGTTTCTCAGCCTCCATAATGAGATCTGTTCCGAAGATACGGCTATCTCCAGTTTGAGACCAATTTAAAAGAGTGTGGCACTTATGGCCATACAAGGCTTCATACGGTGACATTTTTAGACTGGTCTGGAAGCTGTTGTTATAAGAAAACTCGGCATACGGCAAGCAGTCTTCCCATTTAGGCCCTTGGGCCAAGACACAGGCTCGCAACATATCTTCGAGTATTTGGTTTACCCGCTCTGTCTGTCCATCAGTCTGAGGATGATAAGCGGTACTGTATTTCAGTGCTGTCCCCAAGGCTTGATGGAGATGTGACCAAAAAGCGGAGGTAAAAAGTGAACCTCGGTCAGAAGTGATGGTTCGGGGTACTCCGTGCAGACTAACTATTATGGATACATACAGCTGTGCAAGTTGATCCGCTCGATATGTGGTTCTGATCAGGATAAAGTGAGCAACCTTGGTTAAGGTGTCCACTATGACCCATATTGCATCATTGCCTCGCTGAGTCTTAGGTAGTCCTGTGATGAAATCCATGCAAACTTCATCCCATTTCCATTGCAAAACTGGCAGTGGTTGGAGAAGTCCGGCTGGCTTCTGATGCTCTGCCTTCACCTTGTTGCATATGTCGCAACTGGCCACAAAATAGGCAATGTCTTTCTTCATTCCATCCCACCAGAATATTTGTCGATGTTCTTCATACATTTTTGTACCTCCAGGGCGAATAGAATATGAGGATTCGTGTGCTTCTGACAGGATTTTCTTCTTTAAGTCCAACTGATTGGGTACACAAATCCTTCCACGGAACCGGATGGTACCGAATTTATCCTTTGAGAAATCTGGAGTCTGTCCTGCCATCGTGCTCTTGATACGTTTCTGTAGATCGATGTCAGCCGGCTGGGCCTTGCGGATTTCTTCCTCAAGTGTGGGGGTAACTTCCAAAATATTAGCGAGACCAGTGTCAACTATGACCAGGTTGAGCTGAGCGATCTCCTCTTGAAGTTCAGGAGGCAAGGATTTCAATATGACATTTAGGCTAACAGGCTTTCGACTGAGTGCATCGGCAACCATGTTGGCCTTACCCGGGTGGTAATTTATTCCAAGATCATAATCCTTGACCAACTCAAGCCAGCTTCGTTGACGGAGATTTAAATCCGGCTGAGTAAATACATACTTGAGACTTTTGTGATCGGTAAAAATTTGGCACCTCTTCCCGATGAGGTAGTGCCTCCAAATTTTTAGAGCATGAACCACCGCGGCCAATTCCAAATCATGAGTAGGATAATTTCCCTCGTGGGGTCGTAGCTGTCGCGATGCATATGCTACTACCTTGCCGTCTTGCATAAGTACGCATCCAAGTCCTTGTCTGGAGGCGTCACAGTACACATCAAAACTGCGGTAGATATCCGGAAGAGTCGATACAGGTGCGGTCGTCAGCCGTATCTTTAGCTCATTGAAACTTTTTTCACAGTCCTTAGTCCATTCAAACTTCTTATCCTTTTTTAGCAGCTCCGTCATGGGTTTAGGAATCTTGGAAAATCCTTCAATGAAACGACGATAATATCCGGCTAATCCAAGGAAACTCCAGATCTGTGTTACGGTCGTGGGTGGCAACCAATCGAGCACATCCTTTACTTTGCTCGGGTCCACGGCTATACCTTCAGCGGATAGTACATGTCCGAGAAACCCAACTTGCTTGAGCCAAAACTCGCATTTATTGAATTTGGCGTATAACTGATGGTCGCGGAGTCGTTGTAGCAGTGCTCGGAGGTGATCCTTGTGATCTTCTTTACTCTTGGAGTAAATGAGTATGTCATCGATGAAGACTACCATGAACTTATCGAGGAAGTCCATGAATACTTTGCTCATCATATGCATGAAGAAGGCAGGGGCATTGGTGAGACCAAAGGACATAACTGTATATTCATAAAGACCGTACCGAGTAGTGAATGCGGTCTTAGGAATATCTTCATTTTTAATCTTGAGCTGATGATATCCCGTCCGTAACTCAATCTTAGAGAATACCTTGGCCCCACTGAGCTGGTCAAACAGATCATCAATCCTTGGCAGCGGATATTTATTTTTGATGGTGACCTTATTCAGCTGATGGTAATCCACACACATGCGGAGGCTGCCATCTTTTTTGTCCACGAAAATAGCAGGTGATCCCCATGGTGAAGAGCTGGGACGGATATATCCTTTCTGGAGCAGTTCATGAAGCTGTTTCTTTAGCTCCACTAATTCTGATGAGGGCATCCGGTAATACTTCTTGTATAACGGTGCGGTTCCGGGCACAAGATCTATTGCAAACTCAAGCTCTCGATCTGGTGGCTTGCCTGGCAGTTCTTCTGGAAATACATCAGGATACTCACTGACCACAAGAATTAATTCCAATTCACCAGTCACCGCGGTGAAGACCATTTCTTTCTTGGGTATACTTTTGCGAGCATAGAATTTTGTAGTCTGCCCATTCTGACTGGTCAAAGTGACTTCTCGGGTCGCGCGGTTTATGCAAACTTGATATTGGGTCAAGCAATTCATACCCAATATAACATCCAACTTGGCGGACTCAATAATTATCAAAGAAGTTGGAAAACCGACTTCGTTGATATTGATTTCCAGATTACGGCAGACCAGATTGCTCTTGATTAAGGATCCCGGGGTTTGTACCAGCATATTTTTGCCCAAAAGCGAACAAGGAAATTTGTGTTGGGCAACAAAACTCCGAGAAATAAAAGAGTGGGAAGCCCAAGAGTCAAATAAAATTACTGTAGGTATGTTATTAACAGAAAACATACCAATAACGACTTCGGGGTTCTCTTGGGCTTCATCGGCAGAGAGGTGATGAGTGTGTCCAGTGATATTTTGCTGGTTCGGGCATGACTCCATAAAGTTGACTTGTGGCCTGAATAGGGCATTCGCCTTGCTGTTCTTGGGGCACTGTCTAGCATAATGTCCGTTTTGCCCACAACTGAAGCAAGAATTGTTGCGCTGGGGCTCCTCGTGCACTAGGTTGGTTACAACATTCTTGACTTGAGTGGTGGTCTTGTTAACATTCTGTTGCCAATTGGGCTTGTATTCCACCTGAGTCTGCTGCCAGGTACGAGCCTTTTGCACTGGTTGTCCATCCTTCTTTGGCTCAAACTTGCGCTTGTGGTAATTGTTAACAGGCCTATTATCTGATACAAGCTTGTGCTCCCTTTCAGCAATGAAAGCTTTGTTTACCAGAGTTTGGAAATCAAACATACTGAGAGTACACCGGAGTTGCGGATTTAATCCACCAAGAAATCTGTCAATCTTTCTTTCTTCAGTGGCCACGTCATAAAGGGAGTAATGGGCCAGATGATTGAATTTTTGCAAATATTCACCCACAGACTGATTTCCTTGGATGAGTGCGAGAAATTCTCGCTGCTTAGTCTTCATAATTCCAGTAGGGATATGATATTTCCGGAACTGCTCCTTGAATTTTGACCAGGTGATTTCTTCATCAGCAGGCCACATGGCTTTTGCATTTTCCCACCATATGGCAGCAGCGCCTTCAAGATAATGAGTTGCAAATGGAACTTTATCATTTTCTTCAGTACGAGCAATCTCAAGCTTTTTCTCAATGGTACGCAACCAATCGTCTGCATCCAAGGGATCAACAACCTGACTGAAACTGGGGGGCTTGGTCCTCTGAAAATCTGACAGCTTGGAGTAATGACCGTTCTGATTTCCATTCTGTCCAACCATAGCTTGCACACTTCTTAATATTTCAATCAGATCATTGTTCCTTCTTTCCTCAAACATACGCAGAATTTGCTCGGTGGAGGGCGTATTTGGCGGTGGAGGCTGTGGTGGAACGTACGGCTCGGGGGAGTGTCCTGCCTGTCGTGTGGAACGACGAACAGGGGTACCCTCGCGAACGTCGCTACTGCTGCCTCCCCGCGGCATCCTATTGGGGATTTTTCCCAAGACAATGCAACCGAGATGAGAAACATCCAAAAATAAATTGGGGAAAAGCCAGCAACAAAACCCGAAAGAGAACGAAATAACGAAGAAAATACGGCGAATAAAATAGAGTTCCAACATAATTATACATAGACTCATACATGAAAGATAACCAACATGCCAGGTTCAACTACTCTCATATAGGCAACGAAACATCATGACTCGCACGACTACATCCGTACACCATCCTGAAGACTGCGAATACTCAGGGGCACTACTGCTCTGCTGGTGCCGCGGTGTCCTCTCCTGAAGCGGACTCGAATCCTGAACTGACGAGGTTAACTGAGACCTCTGGGTTAAAGGTAACATGACGACGCTGCCTAGAGGGCTCTCCCTCAGGGGCAGGGGTAGGGTGAAGCATCGGGGCTATAGGAGTAGTGCGAAGTGAAACCCACTCAGCAGTGGCACTGAGAGGATTTACGATCGAGGCGCCGAGCTACTCGGAGGAGTAACCGGCGAAATAGGGGAACTAGAACTGGCTGGAATATACAGAGTAAATCCCAGAGAGGATGGAGTAGTGGCAGATCTAGTAGAGGCTAAATCAGTACGAGCACGAGTCAGCTCTCGAGCCAGCTCATGGATCATCAGATAGCTAGCAGTGATATAACGAGCAAGGTGGCTAGCAACACTATCAGACTCCGGATCAATGATAGGGAAACAGACATGACCATTCTCGTGCAAAGAAGGATAGTAATAGAAACCTGGGTGGTTCTGCATCCGGACCTCGTTGTAGCGAAGCTCGACAAGGACCTCGAATGCAGCAAACTGGACAGCCTGAGAAGCGGTAGAAGCGTAACCACTCCGAGAAGTACGAGTGTAAGTGCTGGAATCGGAACTGGTGCGCAGAGTAACCACTGCGTGATACTCAAACACTGACTCAGCTAGACGCTCCCGGTACACACGATAGACTGGATCGTCTCCGAGTGGGTACACCCGACGCTATACGTTGCGAAGGAGATGCAGTGACGTGTATGGCATCAGCTGCAACTGGCACGGATACGGCACCGGAGGCATCTACATTCACAACCATTAGCAGGTTAGCATAAAAATAAATCAAGTGCATGCAATGCAACAACCAGCTACAAATGCTACCGGCACTCAACTTAAACTCGTATCTAACGTCCAGTTAACACGTCGAAGTCTAGCGTGGCCTACAGTCAGCGCGGCTCTGATACCAAGCGTTGTGGCACCACGGCTCAGAGCGACCGGTTTACCATGCATTGCCAGCCCAGGGACCATGTATTCTGGCAACACATAACATCTTGGTACAGAAAACAACCGCTTTATTGATGCTAGCGGGTCATAGTTATATTACAACAGGTGTCGAGGCCAAGCGGCACACACGGTGCGGCTGAACAATATGTACATTATTTAGTGAACATAAAGGGGCCTCGATCATAACAACTACGCGGCAGCGGAACAACGTCGTAGCGGAAACTCCATAGCATAGGGACACCGATGTGGACATGATCTAGACTCGAGCAGCACTCCTTTCCAATGAGACTTTCCTGAAATCTGGCATGACACGCCTGGTCAGTACATGGAATGTACTTGCAAGCTCACAACAGGCATAATCATAATGACAAACAATATCATGATAATTAACCAATTAATAATGCAATAATGTTTCAACATGCTGTGATCATGCTCTTGTGCTAAAAGTCCCTCGGGACTGGCTTACCAACCGTGATCGTTCTTGGATCACAAACATACCACCATCGTGGTCTTGACTAGGGGTATCTCGTGATCCTTACGGCGATCACAACCACGACCAATACTTGGTCTCGAACATCTCGATGGCCTTCCCACCATCATCAAGAGTGCAAAGTTCATAACTTAGTGTGCAAAATTTATTAAACGTTGACCCATGGTGTGACCTACTACGAGCGTGTCCGTAACCGTGGACTCGGCTATCGATAGATTACTACACTCTGCAGAGGTAGCACACTGTACCCACACCACGGAACCCATGGCCTCGCACTACCATTCGGGTGGACCAACGGCATTTCGACGAAACCCCTCCATTGCCATGACACTCTCCCGGCCACTCCGACTCAATCCCCACCGGGCTAGTCCTGGGTGGCCCCGTGTCTACCAAAGACACAACGACCACCGTCGTGGCCAAAACGATCCCACAAGAGGACCCGGTACCATAATCTCAACAACGGGCACACAAGGTTATGTCAGCTTACCAGGCCAGGGTAAGCATGCCCATAACGTTCCCTAGTTGGAGGCACCGACCAGAGGCATGACAACGGACCGAATCAAGGCCTTCCCATAAAGGCAAATGTGGTTGCACTGGGAAAAACTCGATTCAGTGGCACCATGACCCGACCAACGATATATTCAAGTTGAGTTATAGTCAGGTTCAACTTAAAGCAAAAATGACAGGTGTCATCGCATGCCATGAAAATGCAACACTACATATGCATCACATATTAACGGAAATGACTGAGTCAACTATATTCACACTAAGCATAAACATCAACAACTCATGCCACTTTTCTGGTTAGGATAAACCTCACTTTAAACAGAATATTTTCTAGCAAATTTTATTATTTTACTCATGCAAGAAAATAACTTCAAGTAATTACTCATATGCATAACAATATTATTCTTTAATCACCACAAATGAATCCTAGTTTCTTTACCAACTAAGTTAGTTTCAAACATTCTGTAAATCAAGCATATTAACTAAAACAAGCACTTAACATAATATAAATAACATAATAGTTATTTAAATGCATGGATTAAATCTTTCATTCAAGTAAGAAAATCATAAATATTGAAATAGCACCATGAAAATGTTGCTGTGGCTTGCGTTAGTGCAGATGAGGTTCACAAGCCTTCTGGTGATCATCAAGACAAGCCTCACCCTCTGAAAATAATTTTAAACACAAGAAGAGAATATCAAGAACCCTTCTGAAAATCACCAGAAAATCTAGACATCACAGAAAAATCTCATTTTTGGTGAGCTGCTAGATTTCCTTGCAAAGAACACAATGCAAAAAGAATCAATTCATTTGGACTTATGGTTGGAGAGTTATAGTTGTTTGAAGCTCTCTGGAAAAATATATGAATTTGAATTTAAATAAAAGAAACTAGGGGGGTGACGTCGAAGGCGTAAAGCCTCGGGGCGCCACCACTCGTATCGCTTCGCGCGCGTACTGAGTGGCTGACTAGCGGGCCCTGCTAGTCAGGCGAGGGGGAGAGGGAGGAGGAAACAGAGGGGGTCGCGGCTTCGCCGGAGCTCACGCCGGCGGCGAGGGCTCCTTGGCCAAAACGAGAGGGAGGGATCGAGAGAGGGGATGGAGGCGCACCTGCCCGTACCCGTAGCGTAGCTAGGGACGGTCGAACGGCATCGGAATCGACCTCGCAAGCGGAGGCAGAGAGCGGTGGTCGCCGGAGATGAAGACGACGGCGAACAGAGGCAACTCCAGGGGCTCCAAGTGGACGAAACGGCTTCACCGAAGAGTGGCGGAGGCCCTGGAAGGGTCGCCCAGGCCAGGGAGGGGCTGGAGCTACCGCGACGGCCCGAGGGGATCGCCGGCGAGCTCGAGCTCGGGGACGGCGGCCCGCGGCCTGCCCAGCCGGGCTACGGTTTCCTACGAGGTTGTGGAGTGTGTGGGAGTGGAGGATGATGCTCGAGGAGGCTGGGGAGGGCTCCATTTATAGGCGAGCACCGAGGGGGGTTCGGGCTCCAGCGGTGGACACCTGGACACTGCGCCCGGCGACGAGCGGCGTCGATGAGAGAGGGAGAAGGCGACGCAACTCACGCGGGGATTGTGGGCGAACGGGGACGAGCACATGATCGAGAGGAAGGCGACGAGCATAGTGCAGAGCGCACTGTTGCGTTGGCCGGACCACGCCCATGCTCGCTGCGGCGAGCTCTGGCGTCGGCGAGTGCCAGGGGGGAGTTAAGGGGGTTGGGACGAAGATGGTGGCGAGGTTTGGCGCGCTTTGGCAGTCGGGGAAGCGTGCACGCGCGAAACAGAGCGCTCGGCGGCAGAGCGCGTCGACACGCAGGCTGGCATCATGTACACACGTGGTCACCGCGTGAACTCTGCCCTCAAGCCGACCTACGTCCAAAGTTCATGTCTGGCTTGTTGTTCGTGGTAGTTTTGAAGATTACCATGCTTTGGTTTGGATCCAGATGCAGTAGAAAATATTTCACACGCCAGGTAAGTTTCTGATCAGTAACTTTGAGAGGTACTGAGGTCAAATGGCTGGGAGTTGGGGGCTGTGCTTTGGAGGCTAGCTATCATCTACTAAGGTGATGATGCACAAGAAAAATCAGCCACAATGGAGCAAGTAAAATGGTAGTTGCTGTAGAAACCACCATTTCTGTCCAGAACAGAAAATATTTTCTGTAGCAAAAATATTCCAAAAAGTGGTGCAATATTTTTGCTCAGGAAGGTGCCCTTGGGTTCATAGAATATTTGTGAATTTTCTCAGATTTTTGTGGATAAGAAAAATTTGGGTTGCTTTGGAGCACAGTGAGTTAGCTAGGGTTTTAGAGAGGGAAATGAATATTTTTCATTAAAGAAAAATATTCCAAATATTATTTTGGGGTGAACCAGAGAGGGAATGATAATTAGAGAGGAAATGATGCACTTGGGTGAAAGCCAAGGGTACCCAAGTGTTTAAGTCCATATGAAAAGATTCAAAAACTCCAAATTTCAAAATCAATCCAAATGAAAATCAGGCAAATAAAGGAGGGCAAAAACCAGGCTGTCACAAAATGGAATCCGCTGGCAAGTGCATCAACCATGACATGACGTTGGGTTTGAGTGCCAACGGGAAGTAATTGGCAAGCACCTTGTTGTCGCGAGCTCCAGCAGCTTGCATCGCGATGGTGTAGATGCTGAGGAACTCTGACGGGTGGGTCTTGCTGTTGTACTTCTCGCCAACATCGGGCTTGAACATGCGGTGTGAGGGCCACTAGAACTGCCATAGCTCTCGGGTAAAGGCTGGACAACCCACCTCGTAAGGCAGGTCACCGGGGCCCCCCGGCGCCGGGTGGTCCATAGTAGGCCCCGCACGCTGATGTGACTGATGGTGCGTCTCCCGTCGTCGTTCGATGGTAGTTCGAGCATCTTCCTGAGCTCATTCTCGAAGGACTTGACGTTGGTCGCGGCATGTTCACGGGTCGAACGACGCTGTGGAAACGTTGTCAACGACGTCGGGTCGACGGCCCGGTGGCTGTTGTCGCGGCCGTGAGGGGGGGGGGAGAGTGCACCGTGGTCGCAGCGTCTCTGGTCTCCCCACCGCCGGCATGCACCGGCTCATCAGGACACTGGTGCGAGGGTCCCGTCGGGAGCGGCTCATCTTTGTTGGCGAAGCTGACAAGGCTTCGGATGGTGGCTCTCCACTCGTCGAGCTTCTCCGCGGCAGGGGGAAGTCGAGGAGCAGCTGCACGCGTGCCAGCGCTTCTTCTGGCGTAGGCGGCGGCGAGACCTTCGTAGACCGTGACGCGCTCCGGCTTCTAACCGGGTTAGAAGGGGCTCTGTCGCAGTCTCACGGTCGCACGCCGCCCGCACCGGCGTCTGAGCGCCCACGCCAGCCTGGTTCGTCCTGTGAGTGGCGCACAGGGCTCTTTCCGCGGCGGTGCCTGGAGGCTCTGGCATCGCGGTGTTGCTCATCGTGCGCGACCTGGAAGGGCACGGCGTGTGCGCCAGCTGGGGTGCCGTAGAGTCTGCTGCGCCACCCGTGGGTAGCACGGCTCCACCCCCGGACCCAGCGGCGCGTGGCTCGTCGTCTCGGATCCGGACGACGCCGCTTGCCTGGCTCCGATCGCCAGAATGTCGTGGACACTCGCAGGCCATGTCTCTAGCCCCATCTGTGGGCACCCGGTCGCCTACTCGCGCTGGCGCGGATGGGCCTGCCCCGGACGAGCCGATCGCTGTGATCCCCTTTTTCTTGGGGGCCATGGTGATGATGAAGTCGGTGTGCTAACCTTCAAACCGGATTTTCACAGCCTGCGCCCCTACCTAGCGCGCCAAAGATGTCGGGGAAACGACACCTATGGGATCACTGGAATCCCTTCTACGGTTGGCGGGCGCGGGGCTGTGGAAAGAGCGGGATTGAGAGATCAACGCGGGGGGATTATCCAGGTTCGGGCCGCAAGTGATGCGTAATACCCTACTCCTGCTGGTTTCTGTTTATCTGGTGTTCTTGGACTAGCTACAAGGCATGCAACGTTCAAAAAGTCTGAATCCTCTCCCAGTATGTCACGGGCCTCCTATTATAGACGAAGGGGCTGCCACAGTGACACACAGGAGGTGGAAAGCTATACAGTGGTCGAGTCCATCCTCTGGCACCGTAGGATAAATGCATTTAATGCGGTGCCGATGTGCCCTTCTTTCTTTATCGGGGATGGCAAGGAAGCTCGTCCCAGCTGTCGCCGCCTCACCTGGCTTCAACGCGCGTCCGAGCTGACGAGGCGTGTAGTGCCACGCTGGCTGGCCGGCTGAGTTGGTGCGGTGGTAGAGTCTTCACGAAGATCTGCATGCCACCACGCAGGTGCTTCCTGAGTTGGCCTAGAGGCCGCACGTTGCCACGCAGGTGCTCGCCTAGTTGGTGGCCCGGCAGCTGCATGGGAACGGCGGCAGAATCTTGGCAGATGTGGGCCTGGCTGCGGCCCTGCGGATGTCTTCGGCAAGGGGCTTGCCGAGGCCCCAGCAAGGGTCTCGCCGTGGCGTCGCGGTCGTCCCCGGCAAGGATCTTGCCTGGGGTCTCGTGGGTTTCCTCGGCAAGGATCTTGCCGAGGATCGTCGTCTTCTATTTATTCATCTAGTCTTGTATGCTTCTGGTCTTCACAAAGATCTGCATGCCACCATGGAGGCACCTCCCGAGCCTTGGTTCCAATTGTGTTGATGGTCTTGGAACTCTTGGGCTCAAGGGTGGCGACTCTGCTGGTGTCGGGCAAGTTGCCCCGGCAAGGCTCTTGTCGGGGCTGTGGAGGCCACCCCAGCAAGGGCCTTGCCGGGGGAGTTCTCCTCGCCCCTTTGCTCTTTGTGTTTCTGTCTTGGTGTCGCTCTGGTTGTCTTGTGGTTTTGCTTCCTCCGCCACGCCAAGGGTGGCCAGGGGCGTGGGGCTGCGACTGCCCGCGCACAAGTAAAGGGGTGCAAAAAGGGACCCTACACCGACATGTATATTATTTTTATGAAGTAACCTATTAATCCAGTGCCCTTTGCCAATTCATGCTTTCTGCTTTTTTTGCTTTCACAGGAAAACGATATCTACGGAGGTCAAAATACGTTGCCGATCTAACACGATTTTGTTGGGCGACAAGAAACACATGAAGCTTCAGGAAAGATCGAGACAAGCCGTGAGGGCCCCTCACAGACAGGTGGCGCGGCGAGGGGGTCGACTCCCCCCTTGCCCGTGTGGGGCCCACAGCAACCGCCTTAGTCCAATTCCACCGCCATAAGTCTCTATAAATACTGAAACCATCTGTTGTGCCTCCACAAGAATTTTATTTCCATCGGAAGGCTCTGTTCCGGAGATATCCAATTTGGAGCCTTACCGGAGGTGGAAGCCATTGCTGGAGCCATCTTCATCAACCTTGCTGCCTCCACGACCATGTGTGATTAGTTCCCTTAGGAGAAGCAGAGAGCATCGCAGGTAGAGAGAGGGAGCAAGGGCAGAGAGAGTGAGGTGGGACGAGAGGACCTTTGCCCCCTTAGTTATTTTTAATAAAAACAAATAAATTTCTTACTTTAATAAAAGTAATAGAATATTTCTACTTTACTAAAAAGTAAAAACAAATAAAAAACCCAAAATATAGTTAAAAGAGTCAGCATTTAAGAAAATTAAAAATGACGACATTTAATAAAATATAGTTAACTAGTAATTACAATTTTTATAATTTAATAAAAGACTCAAAATAATACTAGTACTTTAATAAAATTAAAAAATACTTTAATAAAACAACTAAAAGACTAACAATATTTTTTAAATCTATCAACATTTTGAATTGAAATATTCTTACTTTCATAAAAGTAACTAAAATATTTTTTTACTACTATAATATAAAAATAAAAGACTCTAAATATATTTAAAACTTCCACCATTTCCAATTAAAATAATCTAAATTTAGTAAAATAAACTACAATATAATATAAAAATGTTCACAATGTACAATAAATAATTACAAACAAAAGTTATTCCAAAAGATAGTGCTGGCGTCCGACGTAATGTTACATCACTACTATAGGACATCTTGTACTAACTTTTGGTCACACATACAAGTGGCGCTCGATAAATATTTCAAAGCCACCCTATGGTCTTAGTGTTGTTTGTAAGTGCATCTAGTGTCACCCTTTGTTGGTTTTGGGGTATTGACGACAAACTTGGTTGTTGGACTAATGTGTTTGTGAGGTTCACAGGAGAACACAGGTAGAAGTCCCTATTGATTCGGTTTACCCATCAAAGATGACCCTTAAAAATGAATGGCGACATTGAAGATAATGGTGTTCGGCGAAGACATTCGTGTTGAAGATAATGGTACACGAAGACTTCCGCTTGAAGACAATGGAGTGCAAAGACGTAGTTTCTTGGTAGTTTCATTTTCTTCCTTCCTGAGTCATAGGAAACACCGCACTGTTAAGTGGGGTTGAGGTAAACAAAATTAGGAAACTAACATGATGCTCAACCTAAAATCCTATGTCTTCGAGCGAAGACAATGAGAGAAATTCTCTTCCAGAGTTAGTTGAGTCAGCTTTACTTGGAGCCCAAGTCAAGCTGTCGTGTGTGTTTGAAATCCGACCGTTGGACACGTGTCGGTTGTCCACTGACCCAGGGTCATTTCGGACATATCATGTCGGGTTGCCTCCTAGCTGTAAATAGCCCATCCCCTCCACCATAAGTTGGTGGCTGCTCCGAGTTTGTGCACGGCTTTTGTCATTTGATAGCAACCCACCTCTGAAGCCTTTGAGAGAGAATCCTTGTGAGGACATAACCCAAAACACCCATAGCCCAAAGTTTTTGAGCATCAGTGAAGTTGTTCTGTGGCATTCTGAGCATCCAAGAGTCATTGTGGATTGCTGGTGAGCCAAGTATGTGAAGGTTTGGAAGTCTACCTTGAAGACTTATTGATATGTCTCCAACGTATCTATAATTTATAAAGTATTCATTCTATATTTATATGAGTTTTGCATGGTTTTGGTGTACTTTTTATATTATTTTTATGGACTAACTGATTGATCCAGTGCCCAGTGCCAGTTCCTGTTTGTTGCATGTTTTTAGTTTCGCAGAATATCCATGTAAAACGAAGTCCAAAACGCGATAAAAATTTACGGAGATTTGTTTTGGAATATATGTCATTTTTGGGAAAAAGAGTCAATGTGAGACGATGCCCGAGGGGCGCGCCAGGCAGGCTTGTGGCGCCCCTGTAAGGCGGTTGGTGCCCTTCTTTTGACTGCAGGAAAGATAATTACCAGATAAAAATCCCCTCAAAATTTCATCCCAATCGGAAATACGGATCACCGGTAATTTAAGAAACTGTGAAGGGCCAGAAAACAGGAACGCAAAGCAGAAGAGAAAGAGAGAGATCCAATCTCGGAGGGGCTCTTGCCCCTTCGGGTTCCATGGAGGCCAAGGATCAGAGGGGAGAACCTCTCCCCATCCAGGAGGAGGCCATGGAGGAGGAATCCCGAGGGGGAGACTCTCTCCCCTCTCTCTCGGTGGTGCCGGAGTGCTGCCGGGGCAAAAGTCGCTGCGGTGATCATCTTCATCACCTCCCTCATCTCTTTTCAGTGGTCCACTCTCCCGCACCCCTCTGTAATCCCCTACTTGAACATAGTGCTTTATGCCACATATTATTATCCAATAATGTGTTGTCAACCTATGATGTTTAGATTTCTTTTGCCCTTTGGGTTGATTGATGATCTTGATTGGTTTGAGTTGTATGTTTTATTTTGGTGTTGTCCTATGGTGCCTTTCGTGCCGCGCACACATAGGGGATTCCCGTTGTAGGGTTTTGCAATACGTTCATGATTCGCTTATAGTGGGTGGCTGGAGTGACAGAAGCTTACACCCGAGTAAGGGGGTTGTTGCCTATGGGAGTAAAGGGGACTTGGTACTTAATGTTATGGTTGGGTTTACCTTAATGGTTACTAGTAGTTGTAGATGCTTGCTAGAGGTCCAATCATAAGTTCATATGATCCAAGTACGGAAAGTATGTTAGCTCATGCGTCTCCCTCATATAGAATTGCAATAATGATTATCGATCTTCTTATCAATTTCCTAGGATAATTCCGCATACCATACCATCATTATTCCACACTTGCTATTTGTAATATATTGTAATATATTCTAACTTTATGTTGACAACACCTATTTTTATATTTTAGTTCTATTTCTTATTTCTAGATAAAAGCAAACGATGTATGTAGAGTCGTATCAGTGGCAGATAGGACTTGAGAGAATATCGATATTACCTTTAGCTCCTTGTGGGTTCGACACTTCATACTTACCACTTCCATCTTTGGAAATTGCTATGATGGTTCCTTGCACTTGGGGATTATCACTTACCTGACTGATTGGGCGAGATATATGGGTTTTAGCTCAAGGGGAATAAGGTGAAGACATGGTCTTATGAGTTCAATCTCAGCCTCCCTAACCAGACGTATAGTTGTCACAGCAAATGGAACTGGTCTAACAAATCATTAGTGAAAGTGCTAGTTATCGACTAGAGGGGGGTGAATAGGTGGTTTTTATGACAAACTTCAAAACACGAGGTCTTTGAAGACAAACTGTAAGTATGAACCTATATGATATGCAGCGGAAGATGAACTACACTAGATAAGCCATAGTCAAGTAAGCATTATAGTGAAAGCACAAAGACTAATAGTAGCTAGGTAGTATGGATCGGAATGGAAGACAGTATGAAGGCAAATATGTAATAGTCTTCGCATAGTGAAGTTAAACAGATCAGGCAAGCAAGCAATGACTTCACAAAGACAAACTGAAATGTAAAGAAGGTAATAAGGGATAGAACTGGTAGCTTGGTGAAGACAGGGATTTGGTAGACCAGTTCCAGTTGCTGTGACAACTGTACGTATGGTTAGGGAGGCTGAGATTGAACTTAGAAGATTGTGTCTTCACCTCATTCCACTTGAGCTAAGGACACTCAGTCCTCGCTAATCACTCTAGTAAGTCTTCAAGGTAGACTTCCAAACCTTCACAGACTCCGTTCACCGGCGATCCACAATGACTCTTGGATCCTCAGAATGTGACGCCTAACTGGCTGGAGGATGCACAGTCCTCAAGTGTAACAAGTCTTCAGGTCACGCGGACACAAAGACTTCAGTGATGCCTAACACTCTTTGGCTCTGGGTGTTTTGGGCTTTGTTCTCACTAGGATCACTCTCTCAAAGGCTTTGGAGGTGGGTTGCTCTCAGATGACAAAAGTCGTGCACTAACTCTAAGAAGCCACCAATTTATGATGTAGGGGATGGGCTATTTATAGTCAAGAGGCAACCCGACATGATATGTTCGAAATGACCCTGGGTCACTAAGGAACCAACACGTGTCCAACGGTCTGATTTCAAACACATGCGGCAGCTTGGCTTGGGCTACAAGCAAAGCTGACTCATCCAACTCTGGATAAGATTTGCTCTCTTTGTCTTTGCTCGAAGACATAGGATTTTGGTTGAGCATCACTTCATTCATCTGACTTTGTTCACTTGGACCCCACTTAACAGTACGGTGGTTCCTATGACTCAAGAAAGAAGAAAAGAAACTACGAAAGAAACTATGTCTTCGCACTCGATAGTCTTCAAGTGAATGTCTTCATCGTCATTATCTTCAACGTGAATGTCTTCACAAACCACCATTGTCTTCAATGTCTTCATACATTTTTAGGGGTCATCTCTGGTAGGTAAACCGAATGAATGAGGGACTACTACCTGTGTTATCCTGCAATTCTCACAAACACATTAGTCCCTCAACCATGTTTGTCGTCAATACTCCAAAACCAACTGGGGGTGGCACTAGATGCACTTACAATCTCCCCCTTTTTGGTGATTGATGACAAACTGGTTGAAGTTTTCAACGGGGATAAAAGTATGTGAAAGTTAAAGTTCATAGGCATTGTCTTCATAGGTTGTAAGAGGCTCCCCCTGAAGATGTGCATATAAGTAGTTTGCCTTTGAATGCAAATGCACATGGCAGGTTTTGCTTTGTAGAGATCGTCTTCAACACATGAAGACAACTCATCATGCATACATAAAAGTAACGAAGATAATGAAATGCATAATGAGAAATGGGCGTCTGCAGAATGACTTCATGTGGGATTTATCATCGCATCATAAAGTAGTAGCAAAAGTGGCAGATGACCATCAAGTTTAAGTGTTACAACTGAAAAAAAACCAACAGTTTCAAGAACGAGAGTTGTAAGAACTTTGCAAAAAATAAGCACCCGACCCATATGGACCCGCTTGAAGACTATCAACTCATATGCTTCTCCCCCTTTTGTCAGTAAGGACCAAAAAGGTTTGAAGACATAGAGTATCTATTCGTTCCCAGTCGGTGAAGATGTTGGGGCAGCAGGGTCGACGTTGGAGTTGGGTGGTGCAGAGGGGCCTGATGCAGAATCGTGATGCAGTGAAGCCATCGCTGGTGAAGTGGCATCGTCCTCTTCATCAATGACCCTCACAACAACAATTGGAGCCGAAGATGAATACTCTAAATCTTCAATGGAAGGAGTTGGACGCCAGCTTCAGATTGTGGAGGCCTGGAGTCAAACTTGAAACGTTCCGTGAAGCCATCTTCTCGAAGATCGTCTTCAGAACAGAGCATTGTGAGGCTCTTCCAGGACCGCAGACAGGCTTCATGCGCAATAAATGAGTTCTTGGTTGCAAGGTTGCGTATACGATTGACATCAACAAGAAGACTCTGCATCTGGCGCTTCAGCCAGTCATGATGCCTATCCTGCTTCTAGTTAAGTGATATAAGAAGCTCTATTTCATTTAGGACACGTGCACGCTTCTGAGGCCTTTGAGCTACCGTGTTGGCTGTTGCATCAGTGTTGGCACGATGCGAAAGACGAAGCTGACCAACCAGAGGACCAGCAGAGCAGGAGGATTAGGCACATGAACGCCTTCAATAGGTTGAGTGAAGCTTTGAAATGCGACATTGTATTCATGGAGGGGCTTCTTGGCAGGCTCAGTGTATATGGCTTCATACGACATATCAACTTCAGGCAGAAATACAACATGGTTGCGCGCTGAAGCTTGATAGTTGATGGAGGAGTGAAGCTTAATAAGCCGCATGACCCATGGAGCGTAGAACTTGAGGCCAAATAGATCAATTCCAGAAGCAGCTAACTGATGGATGAAGAAGTCTTGAGTGTTGAATCTGATGCCATTGATGATGTAGAAGACCAATGTCTTCATGGTGCCTTCAAGCTTGGCGTCAGGAGAATTCCCTTTGATAGGCCATTGAGTACGCCTCAGAATGTGATAAACGGTGCGGGACAGGTACTCAAGGTCTTTGACATAGAATTCCTTGGGATATTCAGCATCAATGGGCAATGGCTTCATCATACTGAGCATTTGACTCATATTGGGCTCAGGCCTCTGAAATACACTCTGCAATTCTTACACATGAAGCTGACAACCTGGCTCATACAGATCACCAGGAGTGGCAGGGAAGTTAGCTCGATGATATTGTGAGCTTTGGCTTCATGATGGACATCACCTGTCATCCACTCAAGGACCCATGTCTTCGGATCCCTGTTGTAGCCTGATATGTGTAGAGTGGCATAGAACTGCACAAGAAGCTCTTCATTCCCGTGCTCCTTGTCAGTGACAAATGGGAGCAGCCCAACTTCATGGAAGTAGTCTAGGGCTTCTTCAAGGCATGGTAGCCCAGCAATGGCATCGCAGTCAAGACGCTTGTGAGAAAAAATCCTGTCTTGATTGTAGAGAATGCATGAATAATAGCTCCTTTGCTGGTGGCTCCAGAACCTGTCAGATGAGATCTTTGGCTTCTTGAAGGGGTTCTTGGCCTTGTCAAAGAAAGTTTAGTGCTCTATGAAGCTTAGCACACTGAAGGAGCCTCGTGTAGTGGCAACACTTGGAAGCCTTGGCAGCCTGGGCTTTGGCTTCTGCGTTTGAGGCTTTTGCTCCACATGATAGTCATATTGGGGACCCGGAGCAGTGGGTGGTATCAAGATAGGCCACCTGACAGTAACGAGCTCACCACGATTGTATGCACGTTCGACGGTGTGAGACACAGGGGGACGAACGACCACATCCGAGGTGGATGGCTGCGCATTGTCTTCCGTGGCAGCAATGACTTCGGGCTACACATTATATTCAGCCATGACAACGTCATTGGCTTCATTAGTGGTGGTGGTGGCAGCTGCATTTGCCTCAACTTCAGTGGCTTCATGGACTGGGGGGGTCTGGCATAATCACTTCATCTGCTTGAACAACAGGATCAATGGTAGGGGGAATAACTTCACAGTCTTCTTCTTTTTCTTCATCGGCTGATGCAACCAGAATGTCTTCAGCCGCTTTGGCTTCAGATTCTTGAGCAGTCACTGAAGGGATGGCTTCAGGAAACACTTGACATGCTACTGAGCTTGTGTTTTGCACATCCTCTTCAGGGATGCTGGACATGGAGACCGTGGACCTAGGGCCTCTGCGAAGCCTTCGAAAAGAGGGCGACGCCTGTGGTGAAGGAGTGGTCTTCTCCATGTCTTCTGGTGTAGTTTGCAGGGTCTCAAGCACCAGAGTGGTGACATGAGATGGTGGAGTGCAAGGAATGACTTCATGCAACGAGGAGTTGGGGTGCTGCTCTTCCCAGAATGCATCTTGTGTGATTGGCGTCGTGGGACCGCCAATGCTTATCAGTTCACTGCTCATAGGAGCAGGCGATGATACCGGGTTGGGCCGGATCTGAGGAAGGACTTCATCATCTTCAACATTGTCATCATGACCAATGTCTTCAGCTGCGATGGAGTCAGCAGCTGGAATATCTTCAGACTCATGAGCCTCTGTGGAACCAGGCTCATGCACAACAAGATGACGCTCGCGATTGGAGGAAGCTGGCAGTGCAACCGAGATAGGCTAAACAAGCAATGGTTCTTGGGGAGCAGCCCGTTCTTTACATGAAGACTTTGAAGACTTTGTCTTCAGCTTCTTCTTGGAGGGAGCACCATCAAAAGTATCATGGTGCCTCCTCTTCTTGGCTTCGGCCTCAGCCAGCTTAGTCTTCTTCTGCTCAGAAGCTGCTAAAGGGACCTTTGGCTTCGAACCAATCATACTGGCAGGGAAGACAATGCTTGGTCTTTCCTGCATTGGGGCTTCGGGTTTAGCTTCAGCAGGCTTCTTTTTATTCTTGGCAGCCAGCTTGGGGTCAATGCCTGGACGCTCAAGAGCCTTTCTCTTCATAGCCTCATTGTGAGCCTAGACGCACTTTTCAGCATAGTACTTCATGCACTCACGAGAGCCTTTGGCTTCATCACGTTTCTGCTAGAACTGAGCCTTGAGGTCAATCATCATTTTCTTGAAGTTCTGAACATCAATGACACCGAGCTTTGCCATATGCTTCTTGAACTGGGCCTTCTCATAGTCAATTTTGTTTTTCAGCTCAACAATCTTCTGAGCTATATCAAGTTCCTTGGCTATGCAAACCTGAAATGTGACACTGATGTCAATGGGCAGCTGTAGATCATCAATGTTGAGTGAGGTGTCCTCAAACCACTCATCAATGATGTTGTTGAGAATATCAGCATCAAAAAGAGGCAAGTCCTTGAAGATTTCAGCCTCTTGCTTGCTCTTGATAAGCATTTCAAGAGCATCATCAGCAAGATCTTCATCACTGGAGAGATCTATAGTATTCTCTTCATTTCGTGGGATGCAAGCTGGAGTGAGGTCATGCCCAGAAATCTTCTTTGGCTTCTTGGACTTCTTAGAGATGCGAGATTAATCTTCAGACTGCACACTGGATTCAGGAGGTGCAGATTTCAATGGCTTCACTCTTGAAGCTTTTGGAGCTACAGAAGATTTTGAAGCCTTAGTCTTCTTCTTTGGCTTCGGAGGCTCAGGATCATCCTCATGCTCCTCTTCGGCAGCAGCCTCTTCGACAATGTCCCTCTGTGCAACAATGTGAGAGAGAAGCCCATCAAGGTTGTTGAAGGGGCCAATGATATTCTGATTGGCTTCTCGACTGCCATCTGGCCTTGGAGCTGCTTGACCAGGGTTGAAGTCAATCCCCAGGTCCTTCTTGTTCTGCACAGCAGAAGCCCTTGCAAACTGAAGATTTTGCTCAAACAATTCATCTTCGCGACACCATCGGAGACTGGATGGGTCGGCATCTTCAGGCTGAGGACCTCTGGCCATGCAAGGATAGAAGCCTTTGGCAATGGCTTCGGCCTTGGTCTTGGGAATAAGCTTCCTGTACACAATATCTACCCATGGTGGCCTCACAGGATTCTTCTTCGCATACTCAGGTGTAACAAACTGGTACTGAAAGCATTATTCTGCCCAATATTTGCGAATCCATTGGACTCGAGTTTTGCGTTCACCATAGGTTTCCTCTGGGTCAAACTTGTATTGTTCATAGTGATCTGGGGGTAGGTCCAATGCAGTGTTGTCCCGGCGCTGCCTGCCACCCTTCTTTGCAGATTTTCTGCCAGCCATTGGATTCAGAATGAAAGGCTCACAACTGTGTTTGGCTTCAATTTGCTGGTTAAACAGGAGATGGCTTCTGGAGATTCAATGTGATGCTGTAAGAACTCTACAAATGAATGCAGACTATGAGAACCAAGGGATTCTCCCACGGAGATGTACCTGTGATGGCATTAGAGATGCGAGGGAAGGGGAAGAGATCATATGCATTCTTAGAAGATTTTAAAGATAAATCAGTTTGAAGACATTGACCTCATAGTGCGAAGACATTCACTTATTGATGTGAGTTGGTTCCAGATTTGTACGAATCCATGAATAAGTACAAGTGAGGAATCTAACTAGTTGTGATACATAAGTGATCATACTTGCAAGTTATGAGATGCAGAAACAGAAGGATATAGATTTGGAAGTGTAGAAACAACTTTTGGAAGATGTGGAAAGTTCAACGGATCAAATAAACGGTAAAAAGTGAGTCTTATTTACCGCACGATGAACTGCTAGACGAGGCGGAAGGAGGCCGAGCAGTCCAATCTCCCGTGCCCTAACTTGGCGGCGGAAGACACCTATGGCGGCGGTGGAGAAGACGATGTCCGCGGCCGGCGTGAAGTGTCGGAGAGGTTGCGGCAGCGAAGCGCTTCGTCTCCGGCATCGACTGATGCTAGCGGTGGCGCTAGGGTTTGAGCGAGATGGCGAGGTGGGAGAAGAGATGATGACCGCGTGGGGGCGAAGTATTTATAAGGAGAAGGGGCGGCGCAGTGCAATTACGCAGGTGCCCCTGGCGGTTCACATCTGAAGGACACGTGGCATACATGCAACTTATTGAAGATTTAGCCACGACCCCACGCGGGCCTGGTTTGTTGGGTGGTCGTTCCAGCTTCTCCGGCATTCAGGCAAAAGGATAAGAGCATTAAAAGTAGTTTTAAATGTGTGTCTCTGTATCTTCAGCTGACAAGGACACAGTGAAGACATTCGACACGTGTCAACAAAATGCATATGAAGAGACAGAGCGAATTTGAGGGATAAGCACAGAAGGGGTTAGGGTCCGATCACATTCACTTAGTGCAGAAAATAGCAACTTGAAGACATAGCTATAAGTGAATGTTGTAGAGGACAAAACACACACACAAACACACACACACACACACACACACACATATATATATATATATATATCAGTGAAGACCAAATCAATATTGTGAAGATAAACTTTGAAGTCAAATCAATGTAAAAGACAAACCAATTATGAAGGTAAAGCAATCAAGACGCCAAAAGAAAATCTTCAAGAAAGGTTGGTGGTGGCTGATACGTCTCCATCGTATCTACTTTTCCAAACTCTTTTGCCCTTGTTTTGGACTCTAATTTGCATGATTTGAATGGAACTAACCCGGACTGACGCTGTTTTCAGCAGAATTGCCAAGGTGTCATTTTTGTGCAGAAATAAAAGTTCTTCAAATGACCTGAAACTTCACGGAGAATATTTTTGGAATATATAAAAAATATTCGCGAAAGAATCAACCGAGGGGGGACCACCACTTGTCCACAAGGGTGGGGGGCACGCCCTACCCCCTAGGTGCGCCCCCTACCTTGTGGGTCCCACGAAGCTCCACCAACCTCAACTCCAACTCCATATATTCACGTTCGGGGAGAAAAAAATTAGAGAGAAGGATTCATCGCGTTTTACGATACGGAGCCGCCGTCACCCCCTATTCTTCATCAGGACGGAAGATCTGGAGTCCGTTCGGGACTCTGGAGAGGGGAAATCGTCGCATCATCATCACCAACCTCTCTCCGTCACCAATTTCATGATGCTCACAGCCATGCGTGAGTAATTCCATCGTAGGCTTGCTGGACCGTGATAGGTTGGATGAGATTTACCATGTAATCGAGTTAGTTTTGTTAGGTTTTGATCCCTAATATCCACTATGTTCTAAGATTGATGTTGCTATGACTTTGCTATGCTTAATGCTTGTGACTAGGGCCCGAGTGCCATGATTTCAGATCTGAACCTATTATGTTTTCATGAATATATTTGTGTTCTTGATCCTATCTTGCAAATTATAGTCACCTACTACGTGTTATGATCCGGCAACCCCAGAGTGACAATAGTCGGGACACTTCCCGGTGATGACTGTAGTTTGAGGTGTCCATGTGTTTACTAAGTGCTAATGCTTTGTTCCGGTTCTCTATTAAAAGGAGGCCTTAATATCCCTTAGTTTCCATTAGGACCCCGCTACCATGGGAGGGTAGGACAAAAGATGTCATGCAAGTTCTTTTCCATAAGCACGTATGATTATATACGGAATACATGCCTACATTATATTGATGAATTGGAGCTAGTTCTGTGTCACCCTCGGTTATAACTGTTGCATGATGAATGCCATCCGACATAATTATCCATCATTGATCCATTGCCTACGAGTTCGTTTCATATTGATCTTTGCTAAGTTACTTTTCCATTGCCACTGTTACGATTGCTACAAAACTACCACTTTTACTGTTACTTTTGCCACCGTTACCGTTATTTCCATACTACTTTGCTCTAGATATTAAGTCTTTCAGGTGTGGTTGAATTCACAACTCAGCTGCTAATACTTGAGAATATTCTTTGGCTCCGCTTGTGTCGAATCAATAAATTTGGGTTGAATACTCTACCCTCGAAAACTATTGCGATCCCCTATACTTGTGGGTTATCAAGACCTTTTTCTGGCGCCATTGCCAGGGAGCATAGCTCTATTCTCCGAGTCACTTGGGATTTATATCCGTTGATCACTATGAGGCATTTGAAAGATACTAGAACCAAGAATTTTCCCACTACTACGAGGGGAGGTAAGGAACTGCCATCTAGCTCTGCACTTGATTCACCCTCTGTTTTGTGTAAGCTTGCGGCACCTACACCTGCTATTGATTCCAATATGTCGCATGTTATTTATGATGCCACTTATGCTATGCATGATGCTTATGATGATACTACTTCTTTGCTTGATAATACTGTGCCACTAGGTGAATTTCTTCATGAACAACTTGCTAGGGTTAGAGAGAATGAAATTACTGAAACTGATGATATTATTGAAACTAAAGATTATGATTCTCCCCCTAGATATGAATTGCCTGTTGTACATGAGGGTTATATTATGGATGAAGAAACTGCTAGAGATTTTTTTGATTGCAATGATAGAGATGATCTTAAGAAATTGTTAGCTAATTAAGCTGAAAAAAAGTCTTTGAATGCTACAATGCAATATGATCCTAAGATTGCTACTTCACCTATCTTTGTTACTGATAAGGATTATGAATTCTCTGTCGATCCTGAGTTAATTACTTTGGTCGAATCTGATCCTTTCTATGGTTATGAATGTGAAAGTCTTGTGGCACATCTTACTAAATTAAATGATATAGCCACCCTATATGCTCATGCGGAAAAAATTTGCTATTACTGTATTCTTAAGTTGTTTCCTTTCTCATTAAAGGGTGATGCTAAGTTATGGTTTAATTCTCTTGCTCCTGGTTGTGTGCGTAGTCCCCAGGATATGATTTATTACTTCTCTGAAAAATATTTCCCTACTCATAAGAAACAAGCTGCTTTAAAGGAAATATTTAACTTTATGCAAATTGAAGAAGAGAGTCTCCCACAAGCTTTGGGGAGGCTTCTCCAATTACTTAATGCTTTGTCTGATCATCCTCTCAAGAAAAATGAAATACTTGATATCTTTTATAAGGGACTAACCGATGCTTCCAGAGACCACCTGGATAGTTGTGCTGGTTGTGTTTTCAGGGAACGAGTGTTGAGCAAGTTGAATTGCTATTGAATAATATATTGAGTAATGATAATGATTGGACATTTCCTGAACCAACTCCTAAGCCAACTCCGAAGAAAAGAGGTATTCTGTTTCTCAGTCCTGAAGATATGCAAGAGGCAAAGAAATCTATGAACGAGAAAGGTATTAAAGCTGAAGATGTTAAGAATTTACCGCCTATTGAAGAAATACATGGTCTTGATAACCCGACACACGTAGTAGAGGTAAACTCTCTCTATAGATTTGATGAAGGTGATATTCCTCATAATAAGTCTACTAGTCAATGCTTGGATGAGTTTGATAATTTTATTGTTAAACAAGAAAACTTCAATGCTTATGTTAGTAGACAATTGAAACATAATGCTCACATGCTTGGCTACTTGGGTGATTATATGAGTAGAACTGTTAATGATCTTAAGCTTATTAGTAAACATGCTTCCATGGTTAGAACTCAAGTAGAACAAGTACTTAAGGCACAGGATGATTTTCTCAATGAGTTGAACAGTAAGAATAATGATAATGTTGTTAGGGTTATGACTAGAGGTGGTAAAATGACTCGGGAACCTTTGTATCCTGAAGGCCATCCTAAGAGAGTTGAGCAAGATTCTCATAGATTTAATACTGATGCACCTAGTCCCTCTAATAAAAAGAAAAGGAAAATTGATAGGAGTTTGCATGCTTCTAGTGAACCTGTTATAGATACACATGGGAATCCCAATGATATTTCTATTTATAATGCTGAGACACAATCTGGTAATGAGCATGAACCTAGTGATAATGTTAATGATGATGTTCAACCTAGCAATGATAATGATGTAGAGATTGAACCTACTGTTGATCTTGATAACCCACAATCAAAGAATCAATGTTATGATAAGAGAGACTTCGTTGCTAGGAAACATGGTAAAGAAAGAGAACCATGGGTTCAGAAACCCATGCCCTTTCCTCCTAAGCCATCCAAGAAAAAGGATGATCAGGATTTTGAGCGCTTTGCTGAAATGATTAGACCTATCTTTTTGCGTATGCGTCTGACTGATATGCTGAAAATGTCTCCTTATGCTAAGTATATGAAAGATATTGTTACTAATAGAAGGAAGATACCGGAGGCTAAAATTTCCACCATGCTTGTTAATTATACTTTTAAGGGTGGAATACCAAAGAAACTTGGAGATCCAGGAGTACCAACTATACCATGCTCCATTAAAAGAAACTATGTTAAAACTTCTTTATGTGATCTTGGAGCCGATGTTAGTGTTATGCCTTTCTCTTTATATCGTAGACTTGAATTGAATAAGTTAACACCTACTGAAATTTCTTTGCAAATGGCTGATAAATCAACTGCTATACCCATCGGTATTTGTGAGGATGTGCCTGTTGTGGTTGCAAACGTTGCTATCTTAACTGACTTTGTTATTCTTGATATTCCCGAGGACGACATTATGTCGATCATCCTTGGTAGACCCTTTTTGAATACTGCAGGGGCTGTAATTGATTGTAACAAAGGCAATGTCACTTTTCATGTTAATGGTAATGAGCATACGGTACACTTCCCGAAGAAACAACCTCAAGTTCATAGTATCAATTCTATTGGAAAATTTTCAACTATTATTATTGGAGGTTTTGAATTCCCTCTTCCTATTGTCAAAAAGAAGTATGATATTCTTACTGTTGGGGACATGCATATCCCCATTGAGGTAACCTAGTGTTATTAAAAAAAATCTCCGGTTTCATGTTATTCGAAAGAAGTTTGTTAATAAGACTTGATCAACCTTGTTAATGGATTCCTTTTTATGAACATGAGATGGATGAATTTAGAGAGCACAACTTTGTGTACCTACTTTTTACTTTCTGTTATTTAGATTAAATAAAGTAAAAATAGTATATTCTGTCTATTTTCTGAATTATCCATGAAATAAAAAATGTCCCCAAAAATAAAAGTTCTCCAAATGCCCTGGAATATTAGTATGATTTTTTATCGAATATTTGAGAATTTCTGGCACTTAAAATGCACCAGGGGGATGCACCAATGGACCACAAGGGTGGAGGGCGCGCCCTACCCCCTGGGCGCGCCCCCTGCCTTGTGGGTCCCACGTGGGTCCCCTTCACTTTGTCCAGCACCCATCCACTCCGTCTTCCTCCAGAAAAAATTATCTCGTAGTTCAAACCCGTGTTCTAGCTCATCTTGTTGCCATTTTCGATCTCCTTGTGCAAAGTTCCATTTGCAAAACTGTTTTGGGGATTGTTCTTCGGTATGTGACTCCTCCAATGGTCCAATTAGTTTTTGTTCTAGTGCTTTATTTATTGCTGCTATGGTGACCCTGTTCTTGAGGTTGTATGTCAAATTTATATGGTCCAAAGTAGTTTTGATGTATGATATAGCTTCTAGATACTTGTAGGAGTAGTTGCTATGAATCATGTTGAGTTTGGTTCACTTTTATTTTGAGTCACTAAAAATTTCAGAAATTGTTCAGGGAAAGAAAATGATGAGGAGATTGTTGATAGGCTGCTCGAGACAGGGTTCGAAGGAAAAATAAAATGAGGAGCAGAAGAAGCCCAAGTATAACCTTCCTCGCACCGCGGAGGTTCGGCCATGTGATGCATTCTTGGGGCGGCCTGAATTTATGATGATTTCTATTATTTGGCTGAGAATGCAGGCATCACCGACTTTCTCCATGATAAGTGTGATCAGTACCTCCTACTAACTAATACTTTCATGCAAAATTTTCACTTTCATGCTAGGAGATCACCACCCACAGTAGAATTTTATTTATATGATGAGCATAAGGAGATGACGCTTTATGACTTTTTTGAGGTTTGCAAATTACCTTATGAGGGTAGCGTCGATGAGACAAGTCCTAGAGATGTGGAAGATTTTATTGATGAAGTTACCGTTGGGGAAAGGAGAAAGGTGTCGGAAGCAAGAGTGGCTAGTTTACATTTTCCTATTTTGCGCTATTACTCATTATTTGCGGGGAGATGTTTAATTGGTCGCGGGGAGAGTGGAGGTCTTAGTGCTCCTGACCTTGCTATTTTGCACCATGCTTTACTTCGTGGTAGAACTTTTAGTTTGGGTGCTATGGTTTCTCGACAGTGGAGTTTAAACCGTTCGAAGGGTCCCATCTTTGGCGGTATCTATGCCTCATGCCTCGCTAAACGCTTTGAGATACCTATTAGGCACGATGAGAAGGAGGAGATGATACTACCCACTATTTACCTAGACTATAATAGTATGGTCTTACATGATTTTATTCGTAATGATAAGGACAAGAGGCTCATATATAACCTGGTATTTAGCGAGAAGACTTGTCAGATTATTACCTTGCCTGCACCTTCTTTGTTTAATATTCATTCAGGCACGTACCTCATCATGCCCGGGGACATTTATGCATACTGGGAGCGGACGTGATCCCCAGTTCATGAGCCAGAACCATCACCTGAGCCGTATCAGGAGTCTGTTTATTTGTGGGAGCCGCAGGATCTCACTAACCAGTGGAATACCTAGGATCCTCCTCAGTACACTAGAGAGGGCTACTTTGATTCATGGGCTTAGACCAACTTAGGATAAAAGCCTAAGCTTGGGGGAGTACGTATTTCTCACCGACATTACATTCATGTTCACACACTCATTCCAGTTGTTGGTGTTCATACTTTTTCATTGTATTATCCATGCTAGTTTATTTTCTTTTTCTCGCTTTCTTCTTGTGTGTTCAAAAAACTTTAAGATAATCTAAAAAAAATTAGTTGTAGCTTCTTTTTAGTGTCCTTTCCATGTTCAATTAGTAGTAGTATTAAAAGAAAACCCAAAAAGATTTCTCGTTCTTCTTTTGCTTGTTGGGAGCTTTCCCGTGTAAATAGTTTTTCTCGTTCTTGTTTTACTTCCTTCTGAAAAACAAAAACTCCAAAAACATTTCAGTGTGTTTCTTTGAAATTCTTTTCTTTTCTTTAGGGGTCGAGAGGAGAAGGCCATGATGAAAATGTTGAGTGGCTCTCATTTGCATTATTGTTGATCTAACAAAGAGCCCATATTACCTTGTCTTCTCCTTTGAATAAATGTTTGCAGATTCCAGCTTAATCCAATGCACGTGCACGCTTATTATTATCCACGCCGTTCGGTCGTGCAAGTGAAAGGCAATAATGACGATATATGATGAAATGATTGAGATGAGGAAAAGCTGGTAAGAACTCGACCTATCTTGTTTTTGTAAATATGATTAGTTCATCATTCTTGATTCAACACATTATGAATGAAACATGTTTGCAATGACAATTAGAGATTATAGTTACTCATGCCATGCTTAATTAGCTAGGAGTTTATAATGGTTTACCTTGCGTGCCAACATGCTTTTAAAATGGTTGTGATGTGGTATGATAGGATGGTATCCTCGAATGATTCGAGAGGCTTGACTTGGCACATGTTCACGCATGTAGTTGAAATAGAATCAACATAGCCTCCACGATATTTATGTTCATGGTGATTTATATCCTAGTCATGCTTGCACTCAATGTTGGTTAATCTCAATGCATGTTTATGACTGTTGTCGCTCTCTAGTTGGTCGCTCCTCAATCCCTTGCTAGCATTCACTTGTACTAAGCGGGAATACTGCTTGTGCATCCACTTCCATAAACCCAAAGTTGTTCCATATGAGTCCACCATACCTACCTATATGTAGTATTTACCTACCGTTCCAAGTAATTTTGCATGTGCCAAACTCTAAACCTTCAATTGATAATCTATTTTGTATGCCTGAATCGCTCATGTAGCAACTTGGGGGGCTGTCAGTATCTTCCATGCTAGGTGGGTTATTCTCATGATGAGTCGACTCCTCTCATCATTCACGAGAAAATGGCTGGTAACCAGGATACAGTCCCATGCTCAAATTAAATCAAAATATAATTGCAAACAAAACTCCCCCAGGATTGTTGTTAGTTAGACGGTACCCGTTGTTTCGGACCAGGCGTGGAATGTGCTTGTTGGTGGTGCGGGAGTATAAAATTTACCATTCTGTTTGGGAGCCGCCTATAATGTATCTAGTATGGAAGATACCGAGATCTCTTGGTTGTTATGTTGACACTGAAAGCATACCACTCAAAATATTATTCACCTCTATTTTAAAATTCGAGCTCTGGCACCTCTGCAAATCCCGGCTTCCCTCTACGAAGGGCCTATCTATTTACTTTTATTGCTGAGTCATCATTCTCTTATAAAAAGCACCAGTTAGAGAGCACCACTATCATTTGTATGCATTGTTATTAATTACTATTGAGTATGACTGTGACTAGATCTCTTTTGCCATGAATTACAATGTCTAGTCAGTCCTTGATCTTCAGGGGTGCTCTGAATTTATGTTTTGCGGTCTCATAAAGGGCTAGCGAGATACCATTTTGTTATATAATATCATGATTGTTTTGAGAAAGTGTTTTCATCCGAGATTTATTATTATTGCTCACTAGTTGATTATGCCATTGATATGAGTAAATGTGAGACCTAAATGTTATTGTGAATATGGTTATTTCATAATCTTTGCTGAAAACTTGATGCTGGCTTTACATATTTGCAACAACAAGATCAAACAGAGTTTGTAAAAGTTTTTCTTTATCACTTTCAATTTGTCAACTAAATTGCTTGAGGACAAGCAATGGGTTAAGCTTGGGGGAGTTGATACGTCTCCATCGTATCTACTTTTCCAAACTCTTTTGCCCTTGTTTTGGACTCTAATTTGCATGATTTGAATGGAACTAACCTGGACTGACGACGTTTTCAGCAGAATTGCCATGGTGTTATTTTTGTGCAAAAATAAAAGTTCTCGGAATGACCTCAAACTTCACGGAGAATATTTTTCGAATATATAAAAAATATTAGCGAAAGAATCAACCGAGGGGGGCTACCCACCACCTGTCCACAAGGGTGGGGGCGCGCCCCTGCCTTGTGGGTCCCACGATGCTCCACCGACCTCAACTCCAACTTCATATATTCATGTTCGGGACAAAAAAAATCAGAGAGAAGGATTCATCGCGTTTTACAATACGGAGCCGCCGCCACCCCGTGTTCTTCATCAGGAGGGTAGATCTGGAGTCCGTTCGGGGCTCCGGAGAGGGGAAATCGTTGCCATCATCATCACCAACCTCCCTCCATCACAAATTTCATGATGCTCGCCGCCGTGCGTGAGTAATTCCATCGTAGGCTTGCTGGACCGTGATGGGTTGGATGAGATTTACCATGTAATCGAGTTAGTTTTGTTAGGGTTTGATCCCTAGTATCCACTATGTTCTAAGATTGATGTTGCTATGACTTTGCTATGCTTAATGCTTGTCACTAGGGCCCGAGTGCCATGATTTCAGATCTGAACCTATTATGTTTTCATGAATATATTTGTGTTCTTGATCCTATCTTGCAAATTATAGTCACCTACTACGTGTTATGATCCGGCAACCCCGGAGTGACAATAGTCGGGACACTTCCCGGTGATGACCGTACTTTGAGGAGTTCATGTATTCACTAAGTGCTAATGCTTTGTTCCAGTACTCTACTAAAAGGAGGCCTTAATATCCCTTAGTTTCCATTAGGACCCCGCTGCCACGGGATGGTAGGACAAAACATGTCATGCAAGTACTTTTCCATAAGCACGTATGATTATATACGGAATACATGCCTACATTATATTGATTAATTGGAGCTAGTTCTGTGTCACCCTAGGTTATAACTGTTGCATGATGAATGCCATCCGACATAATTATCCATCATTGATCCATTGCCTACGAGTTCGTTTCATATTGATCTTTGCTAAGTTACTTTTCCGTTGCCACTGTTACGATTGCTACAAAACTACCACTCTTACTCTTACTTTTGCCACCGTTACTGTTATTTCCATACTACTTTGCTAATAAATACTTTGCTCCAGATATTAAGTCTGTTAGGTGTGGTTAAATTGAGAACTCAACTGCCTATACTTGAGAATATTCTTTGGCTCCCCTTGTGTCGAATCAATAAATTTGGGTTGAATACTCTACCCTCGAAAACTGTTGCGATCCCCTATACTTGTGGGTTATCGGTGGCGTTACCCTCCGTATAGGAAATATTAGACCCAGAGACGGCACACAATTATTGTGGCACTCCGAAGTCAAATTCCACATTAATGTATTCATACTTAGAGGGTAAGTCTTCATGAATTGAAGATATACGTTACTTCGTGTGTTGCGCACCTAAGTCATCAATATGCATAAGCGTTAGGATGTGTGTCCATCCACAGGACATTCGAGGATTCTAAGATATTTAGCTCACACCGCAGCTTGCAAAACCTTTTCTCATCCAAGGGCTTCATGAAGATATCTGCCAATTGCTCTTCAGTGTTGACGTGAATGATATCAATGTCTTCCTTCATAACGTGATCTCTGAGAAAGTGATGACGTATATGAATGTGCTTTGTCTTTGAGTGCTGAACTGGATTGTCAGCAATCTTGATGGCGCTTTCATTGTCGTAGTAGAGTGGCACATGCTTCATGTTGATGCCATAATCCTTGAGAGTTTGCTTCATCCAGAGGAGCTGAGCGCAGCAAGATCCAGCAGCAATGTATTCAGATTCATCATGTGAGAATGATACACAATTCTGCTTCTTTGAAGACCAACAGACAAGAGATCGTCCAAGAAAATGACATGTTCCTGATGTGGACTTGCGATCAACTTTGTCACCAGCATAATCAGCATCTGAGAATCCAACTATATCAAACTCTGAGCCCTTTGGATACCATAATCCTAGCATTGGGGTGTGAGCCAAATATCGAAGTACTCGCTTCACCGCGAGGTGATGCGATTCCTTTGGTGCCGCTTGGAATCGGGCACACATGCAAATGCTAAGCATTATATCTGGCCTAGATGCACATAAGTACAATAAAGAACCAATCATGGAGCGGTATACCTTTTGATCGAACTCTTTACCATTGTTGTCGGGGCCCAATTGGCCTTTGGTTGGCATTGGCGTCGTGTACCCTTTGCAGTCTTGCATTCCAAACTTCTTCAGGCAATCTTTGAGGTATTTTTCTTGTGATATGAAGATGTCATTTCTCTGTTGACGGATTTGAATACCAAGAAAGAATTTCAGCTCTCCCATCATGGACATCTAATATTGCTCTTGCATCATATGCCCAAACTCATCACTGTATCTCTTATTCGTGTAGCCGAAGATAATGTCATCCACATAGATTTGGCATACAAATAATTCTCCATCATATGTCTTCGTGAATAGAGTGGGATCTAGAGAACCAGGTTTGAAGCCTTTGCTCTTCAGGAAGTCTTTGAGTGTGTCATACCAAGCGCGAGGAGCTTGTTTGAGGCCATACAGTGCCTTGTCGGGTTTGTAGACCATATTAGGACGCTTTGGATCTTCAAAACCAGGAGGTTGAGCAACATATACTTCTTCTTCAATTTTGTCGTCGAGGAAGGCACTCTTCACATCCATTTGGTACAGAAGAATGTTGTTGTGGTTAGCATAGCCTAGAAATATACGAATGGCTTCAAGCCTAGCTACAGGAGCAAAGGTTTCATCAAAGTCAATTACTTCCACTTGTGTGTAACATTGAGAATGAGACGAGCCTTGTTTCTGACAACTTGACCATGCTCATCTTGCTTGTTGCCATAGATCCATTTGGTGCCAATAATATTGTGCTTGCGAGGATCAGGACATTTGACTAGCTCCCACACATTATTCAGTTCAAACTGTTGAAGCTCTTCTTGCATAGCTTGAATCCATTCAGGTTCCATGAAGGCTTCATCAACTTTCTTGGGTTCAGATATAGAGACAAATGTAAAGTGCCCACATAAGTTTGCTAGTTGCGTTGCTCTTGAACGAGTGAGAGGACCAAGTGCATTGATACTGTCGATGATCTTCTCAATCTGTACTTCATTGGCTACGCGAGGATGGGCTGGGCGGAGATTTTGCTCTTGTTGATTGTCATCGTCAGCTTCAGCATTGTCTTCAGACTGAGCATTGTCTTCATGTTGATTAGGTGCTGAAATGATGATCTCTTCTTCAACTTGTTCCTCGCCGGGTATGATTTCTCCAGTACCCATATGCTTGATAGATTCACTAGGAGAAGCTTCATCTAGCACATTTGGCAGGTGCTCTCTTTGCGAGTCACTAGTCTCATCGAACCCCACATCTACGGTTTAAACCACTTTATAGTGAAAGAGGTTGAAGACTCTGTAGGTGTGCAAATCCTTTCTGCAACCAAGCATAAAACCTTCACGTGCTTTCGGTGCAAATTTTGAAGTGTGATGCGGATCCTTGATCCAACACCTAGCACCAAAGACCTTGAAATAGCTAACGCTTGGCTTATTATTAGTCAGGAGTTCATACGATGTCTCCTTGAAGAACTTATGAAGATAAACTCTGTTGATGATGTGGCAAGCAGTATCAATGGCTTCAGGCCAGAACTTTCTTGGAGTCTTGTATTCATCAAGCATCGTACGTGCCATCTCAATGAGGGTTCTATTCTTGCACTCCATGATGCCGTTCTGCTGAGGTGTGTATGGAGTAGAGAACTCATGTGTGATGCCCAATGTATCAAGATAAGTGTCGAGGACGGTGTTCTTGAATTCTGTGCCATTGTCACTCCTGATGTGTTTGATCTTGATGCCATAATTGGTCATGGCCTGATTGGCGAAGCGTCTGAAGACATCCTGCACTTCAGTCTTGTAGAGAATTATGTGTACCCATGTGTATCTAGAATAATCAGCAACAATAACGAAGCCATAGAGATGTGCAGTGGTAGTAAGGGTAGAGTAGTGAGTAGGGCCAAATAAGTCCATGTGTAGCAGCTCAAAGGGACGTGATGTATTCATGATTGTCTTCTACGGATGCTTGGCCCTAGTCATCTTCCCGGCTTCACAAGCTCCACATAGATGATCTTTCTTGAACTTGACGCGCTCGATGCCAATGATATGCTTCTTCTTCACGAGAGTGTGCAAGTTCCTCATGCCCGCATGTCCTAGCGTTCAATGCCAAAGCCAACACTCTGAAGCTTTTGCTAGAAGACATACGGAAGATGTGGTCCTGCGGAGAAATCTACCATATACAGATCACCTCTTCGATAACCTTCATGGACTAGAGATTTGTCAGTTTCCATAAGCACAAGGCAACGATATTTTCCAAATATCACAATCATGTTCAGATCGCAAAGCATTGAGACAGACATTAAGTAGTAACCAAGGGATTCAACAAGCATCACTTTATCCATGCGTTGATCCTTTGAGATAGCAACTCTACCTAGACCCAATACCTTGCTTTTACCAGTGTCAGCGAACGTGATGTGGCTTTTAGTAGATGGACATAGGGTTGAATCCATGAGAAGACTTCGATCACCAGTCATGTGCTTAGTGCATCCACTGTCCATTATCCACTCAGTAGCTTTCGGAGTCGTACCCTACAGTGCAGTTAGCGGGATAGGCTTCACGAAGAGTAGTGTGAAGCACAAACATATAACGAACCAACATAGTATCAAATTTAAGGGTCTTGTTTGGTAATATAGGATGCATGTCAAGAAACCCTGGGATGAAATACATGGTAAGATCATTTTGGCACTTTATCTTGCATCCCACAAGATGTTTTAGGTCCCTAGCATTGGCGTCAGAAGTCTTCGATTTTTGGCTGGAGACCTTTCCCTGCAAGAGAAGTTAATTCTTCTTAACCACCCACATCTTCAGGGGTGGCTTAGAAGCAATAAGTCTAAGTGCAGCATCTCAGACTTACATAGTGTTTCTTGAGGACATCACATAGTGTCTGATGCCCTTTGAGGCTTTTGTACATGCCTATTTCAAGCAATGTCTTCAACCTGGCATTCCATCAGCAATAGTAGTGGTATCCTCAGTGGAGAGGTTAGTTACCTGATACGTCTGCAACGTATCTACTTTTTCTCATGCTTTTCCTCTTGTTTTGGACCCTAATTTGCATGATTTGAATGAAACTAACCCCGGACTGATGTTGTTTTCAGCAGAACTACCATGGTGTTGTTTTTGTGCAGAAATAAAAGTTCTCGGAATGGAACTAAACTTTGCGAGGAATTTTGATGTCAATTTTAAGAATTTCTGGAGCCAAGACCCACCAGAGAGGGGCCCCTGGTTGGGCACAACCCACCAGGGCGCCCCCCTCTTGGCGCGCCCAGGTGGCTTGTACCCACCTGGTGGCCCCGCTGACGACCCCCCTGATACTAAAAATTCACATTATTCCAGAAAAAATCAGGGAGAAAGAATTACCGCGATCCACGAGACGGAGCCGCCGCCAAGCCCTGTTCTTCCTCGGGAGGGCAGATCTGGAGTCCGTTTGGGGCTCCAGGGGGGATCTTCGTTCTTCGTCATCACCAACCAATCTCCATCGCCAATTCCATGATGCTCCCCACCGGGAGTGAGTAATTCCTTCGTAGGCTCGCTGGTCGGTGAGGAGTTGGATGAGATTCATCATGTAATCGAGTTAGTTTTGTCAGGGCTTGATCCCTAGTATCCACTATGTTCTTAGATTGATGTTGCTATGACTTTGCCATGCTTAATGCTTGTCGCTTTGGGCCCGGGTGCCATGAACTCAGATCTGAACCGTTTATGAATTCATCATTATATCCATGTTTTAGATCCGATCTTGCAAGTTATAGTCACCTACTACGTGTTATGATCCGGCAACCCCGGAGTGACAACAACCGGGCCCACTCCCGGTGATGACCGTAGTTTGAGGAGTTCATGTACTCACTATGTGTTAATGCTTTGTTCCGGTTCTCTATTAAAAGGAGGCCATAATATCCGTTAGTTTCCAATATGGACCCCACTGCCACGGGAGGGTAGGACAAAAGATGTCATGCAAGTTATTTTAATAAAGCACGTATGACTATTTACGGAATACATGCCTACATTATATCGACGAACTGGAGGTAGTGCCATATCGCCCTAGGTTATAACTATCACATGATGAATATCATCCAACAAGTCACCGATCGAATGCCTACAAATTTATCCTTATTGATCTTGCTGCGTTACTATTGCTATCATCACTGTTACACTTGCTACAAATTACTGCTATCACTGTTACTCTTACCGTTGCTGCTGTCACTACTATCAACACTATCAAACTACTTTGCTACTGATCACTTTACTGCAGATAATTAATCTCCAGGTGTGGTTGAATTGACAACTCAGCTGCTAATACCTTCAAATATTCTTTGGATCCCCTTGTGTCGAATCTATAAATTTGGGTTGAATACTCTACCCTCGAAAACTGTTGCGATCCCCTATACTTGTGGGTTATCAAGACCTTTTTCTGGCGCCGTTGCCGGGGAGCATAACTATATTTGTTGAGTCACTTGGGATTATTACCATATTGCCACTATGAAGAATCTGAAGGATCCAAAGACTAAGATATTTCCCTCAAGCATGAGCGGAGGTAAGAAACTACCATCCAGTTCTGCTTTAGATTCACCTTCTATTATAAGTAAACTTGCAACCCCACCACATGCTATGAATTCTAATATGTCGCAAGTTATTGATGATGCTACTTCTACTATGAATGATGCTTATGATGATGCTAGTACCTTCCTTGATAATGATGATGTGCCACTTGGTGATTTTCTTGATGCACAAATTGCTAGAGTAATACAACATGATGTTGTTGAATCTGATGATGAGCTTGAAACTGAAACTCCTGAAACACCTGCTAGAACTAGCCTTCCTAGATATGAAATGCCTAAGGTATCGGAAGGTTATGTTATGAGTGAAGAAGCCACTAGAGATATTCTTGCTTGCAATGATAGAGATGATCTAGAGAAATTACTACAAAAGTATAAAGAAAAATCTCTGAATGCTAGAATGAAATGTGATCCTAAGTTTGTTACTTCACCTATCTGTATTGCTGATAAGGATTATGAATTCTCTGTCGACCCAAAGTTAATTACTTTGGTTGAATCTGATCCTTTCCATGGTTATGAAACTGAAACTGTTGTGGCACATCTTACTAAGTTGAATGATATATCCACCCTTTTTACTCATGATGAGAAAACTCGCTATTACTTTATTCTCAAATTATTTCCTTTCTCATTAAAGGGTGATGCTAAAGCGTGGTACAATACTCTTACTCCTGGTTGTGTGCGTAGTCCCCAGGATATGATTTATTACTTCTCTGAAAAATATTTTCCTGCTCATAAGAAACAAGCTGCCTTGCAGGAAATATTTAACTTTGTGCAAACTAAAGAAGAGAGTCTCCCACAAGCTTGGGGGAGGCTTTGCCAGTTACTTAATGCTTTGCCTGATCATCCTCTTAAGAAAAATGAAATACTTGATATCTTCTATAATGGACTAACCGATGCTTCTAGGGACTTCCTAGATAGTTGTACTGGTTGTGTTTTCTGGGAACGAACTGTTGGACAAGCTGGAGAATTATTGAACAACATATTGAAAAATTATGATGATTGGACTATTCCTGAACCACCGCCTAAACCCACTCCGAAGAAGAGGGGTATATTATATCCCAGTCCTGAAGATATGCAAGAGGCAAAGAAATCTATGAAGGGAAAAGGTATTAAAGCTAAGGATGTTAAAAATTTACCTCCTATTGAAGAAATACATGGGCTTAATACACCACCACTGCCTAAGGTGGTAGAGGTAAATTCTCTTATGAAGTTCAATGAAAATGATAATCCTCACAATATGCATCCTAATCAATGCCTTTTTGAGTTTGAAAACTATATTAGAAAACAAGATCACTTCAATGCAAATGTTATGAAACAGTTGAAATATAATTCTGATATGATTGCTCGCTTGAGTGACTTGTTATTTAGAATATCAAATGATGTTAGAGGTGTTGGAAAACATGCTTCTATGGTTCAAACTCAACTAGAACAGGTTGCTAAATCACAAAGAGAATTACTTGATGAAATGAATCATAATATGCATGACTTTGCTATTAGAGTTGCAACTAGAGGAGGTAAAATGACTCAGGAACCACTTTATCCTGAGGGACACCCAAAGAGAATAGAACAAGATTCACAAATAAATAACACTAGTGCACCTAGTCCTTCTAGAAAGAAAAGGAAGAAGAAAAATGATAGGACTTTGCACACCTCTAGTGAACCTGAAATAGAAAAACCTCCTGATAATGAAAATGGAACTTCTACCTCTGATGCTGAAACTCAATCTAGTAATGAACACTCACCTAGTGATAATGAAATAGATAATGACGAGGTTCGTGAAGACACTCAACCAAATCATGAAAAAGAACCAGATAATGATGTTGAGATAGAACCACATGTTGATCTTGATAACCCACAACCTAAGAATAAAAGATATGATAAAAGAGACTTTGTGGCTAGGAAACACGGTAAAGAAAGAGAACCATGGGTTCAAAAACCTATGCCTTTTCCACCCAAGTCAACTAAAAAGAATGATGATGAAGAATTTGAACGCTTTGCTGAAATGCTGAGGCTAGTCTTTTTGCGTACTCGCTTGACTGATATCTTGAAAATGCCTCCTTATGCAAAGTATATGAAAGACATCATCACAAATAAGAGAAAAATACCGGAAGCTGAAATATCCACTATGCTTGCTAATTATACTTTCAAAGATGGAGTACCTAAAAAACTTGGAGATCCGGAAATACCAACTATACCTTGCTCTATCAAAAAGAATTATGTGAAAACTGCTTTGTGTGATTTAGGAGCTGGTGTTAGTGTTTTGCCTTTCTCTTTATATAAAAGTCTTGACTTGAATAAACTCACACCTACTGAAATATCTTTGCAAATGGCTGACAAGTCAACTGCCATACCTATCGGTATCTGTGAGGATGTGCCCGTTGTTGTTTCTAATGTTACTATTTTGACTGTCTTTGTTATACTTGAGATGCCCGAGGACGACAACATGTCGATTATCCTTGGTAGACCCTTCTTGAAGCAATAAATACTGCAGGGGCTGTTATTGATTGCAATAAAAGCAAGGTCACTTTTCATATCAATGGTAATGAGCATATAGTGCACTTTCCGAAGAAACAATTCCAAGTGAATGGTATTAATATTATTGAAAAATCTCCGACAATCACTATTGGAAGTTTTCAAATACCTCTACCTACTGTCAAAAAGAAATATGAAATGCTTATTGTTGGGGAAATGCATATTCCTATTGAGGTATCTTAGTGATTTACGAAAGTTCTTCGGTTTCATGCTAATCGAAAGTGGTTGTTATAAGACCTGATCAACCTTATTAATGAATCATTTTTGAACGGTATGAAGTTGATGAATTTAGTAAGCACTACTTTCTGTCCCCACTTTTTTATTCCCTGTTTTTATTAGTTAAACTAGCAAAAATGCCTGTGCATTGCAACGGTACAAAATAAATACATGTGTGTGCTTCGAAATTTAAAGAAAAAAACCACTTTGCATACATGGCATGACTGCAACTCAGATCTGAATGAAATTTTCCATGTATATGAAATAGCAAAGTTTAACACACTGCCTAGTGATGTACCAGTATCAAGTTTTGTCTTTCGTAAGTCAGGAACAGGTCTTGTATCTCTTGTGATGTGATCCATCCCTATGTCAGAAGATAGTTAGAAATCAAAACAGGGTGTGGAAAGAAACATGTAAAAGAGCGCTATAGTGACTATTGTTGGCAACAGGGAGGTAGTTATAGACACAGTAAAATATGTTGCTATAGAAAAGAGCACAAATACGTAAATAATTTGGTATGATGGCCCAGCTAATATATATGTTGCTCTAATAAATTGGTTAGACATTGGCTAAAAGCCAAATAATCCCTTTTTCACTACAGACAACAGCTAGAGCAAGGGATTGATGTATCAGGTAAAGTAAACTGCCAAATCCCTCTTTACTATTGGATATTCTTCAGAAAACATAGTCCTGCATGTATATATTGAGAAAAATGAATGAAGAAAAGGGAACATATTCACTCATGGTAGAAGTAATTGCACTCTAACAACTAAGAGAATAAGTTAGAGCAGGGGAGATTGCTCTTTCTAAGCTATAATAGCATGCAAAAAATGGGCCCTTTATGAAGATGAAGGTAGACCATCAAGTTGCAGTAAGTGAAGTGCTGGACAGTGATATACATTATGGTTGTTTTGTAATGTGTCCCATCGTATTTAAATATGCGATGTGATGCTATAGTAGACAGTAAAGAAACAAAAAATGGCCGTCATACATGATTGTTAGAAAGAGGCCTCACATTTGATCGATATCATGATTGTTGCGCCATGATACACCATTTTCAATCTTGGATAACCGACTGGCCTTATTCATGTCAGACCTGCACAAAGGTTATAGGCGTCTCAGATTCTATTGAATTCACTACTGGTTTAATTCTCAAAATTTGGTCTCAACAAATAGAAAAGGTAAGTAAGTATTAGCAGAATGAAATGTAATTAATGTCACTTAAAAACCAAAATAGTCCACCCAAATGCAGTTATAAAAATTCTAGAACGAGAAAGAAAGAGCCTGTGCATTGCAATAATGGGGATACTACTTATTTCTCTCCATCCATATCTCCTTCGGGCGTTGATGCTCTCGATCTACTTGAGCAAGCGCATAGTGTTAGAGCTTGATGCTCCTCTAGAGGGCAGCACTCATATTGCTGTACATCAATCAGTGTAAATAATTAAGGAGCAACATCATATAAATTCAACGCAAATGTTGCAGGCATATGAAAAAGAATGTCTGTACTCCAGAAAGATCATGGGCAGACGAAAGACCACAAATTTGAATACAGATCACTTGTTCCCCTCTTCATGATCATTGAAATTAGATGAATTTGTAACCTTTTGTTTTTCTAGTGAACATGAAACAGGGACAACAATTCAGAAACAATAAACTCAAACAGAGGCTCTATGAACTGATTTTCTTTCAAGGGGATACATACCCCTGTCGTCGTTGTGTCCTCTGCAGATCGAGCACGCCGCCCCGACGGTAGACGTGGAGCCCCGTGATCGCCGCCTAGCGCCTGCGCTCCCCCGTCTGCTGACTCCACGCTGTCCTAGCTCCATTGGAGCCAGCCCGGCCTTTCTTCGCTCGTTCCGTTCCCTTTCCTTCGCTCCTTTCATGTCCCCCATCTGCACATCTGCAAGCTAGCCTTTGCTTATTGATTCCGAGGCAGCTCCTTGATAATGAGGACATTGAAAGGCCTATATAAATTCTGCAAGCTAGCCAGTGCCGGACAGCGGCACAACGACGATCTGCTTCATGGTGATGAAAGAGGGTGAAGAACACCACCGCAAGGAGGCGAGCCGCTTGGGTGGGAATCGATAGCGGGGTGGCGGCGATGTTCGCCACGGGAGCCAGGCAGACGGTTTCAACAGGTGCCACTGCCAATGTAATTAGAACACTTGTAGTCTTTCAGTGAGCAAAGTGCAGATTACATGAAGTAAGCCGGATAGCAATTATATGCTTCGTGTATGGATAGAATACAACCATCGGCTATAGTACAGGGAGAAGACTGGATGCGACGTAAATCTCTCACCTCTTGAAATATGTGAACTGGAGTGTTTCTCAACATTCCCTTGGATCTGCTCCAGAGTGAATATTGACGCACTGGTATCGAAATCAGCACTCTCCAACTGCCTCTGCAACTGCATTGACAATAAAGTCGAGATAAGCATTACACATTGCTTCTTCTGCTCATAAACACTTAGCAAAAGTTTAGTTGTGTATGTTTCAGTGAGAGAGGGCAAGCATAGAGTACATACAGTCTCAAGTATGACAGATTGGCTCTCGGAATTGTGTTTTCTAATCTGAACTAACATCTCCAGTTTCTGTAACAGCAATCAAAACGATGTAATTAGCATCTTCAATACAGTTAAGTTTGATACTTTGAAAGAGGCACTATAAAAACATTTTTGCTTCACCTGTTGTTGTAATTCCTGTTGAGTGTGCATTTTCTCGGCAAATTCTAGAGGCTCAAGCTCGGCTTCATCAATAGCCATCTCTTCTCTATCAAATTAAATAGAAAAAAAAATCAGAACATGGCTTTTAGACAACCGTTCAAGTTAACTCTGTAAACCACAAAGTATTATTGCTAGAGAGCAGGTAATTGTGGTTGTATATTCATTTTACTTGTTCAGTTCTATGGCTGGCGCATTAACTGACACAGCTCTTTTCCTTGAAAATATAAATAAATAAAAGAGCACACCACTACACATATCAGCGTGAACTATATTCAAACATGTATAGCAAGAATGAGCTACCTACAAATGGCCGTGAAACAAAGCAACAATGGTGCTGCAGTGCACTGAGTCTTTTTAGCAAACACATGGCGTGCACCTCGCGGGCTGGTGGTTGAAGTTGATGGGGGCAGAGCAGCACTGAACTGCACGCAGCCTGGGCAATGTTGGCTTTGCCCAAGGATCAACACACACATATATAGTGGAGAAGAAGAACACGCAGAGGTTTTCTGGCACCGCACACTTGTGCCCTATTCTCTTGTTCAACTTAGCAACAAACTCAGGTGATTACAAGTCCTTAAGTACCCGGACTAACCACAGCACACACGCACGCACCCACTAAGCACACTTTTGCATCCAGCCACGGTCAAGCCACATACATCAGCTGAACCATGACTGGCTCCACTAGCCGGTAGAAACGGCAACTGATAACCACCTCTCTGGCCGCTCAGTTTCGGCCGATCTCCACGCACTTGGAGACGCAACACTGGTGATTATCAGGTCCACAACTAAGCCATTCTAACAACTAATCTTATCCATGCAGTACGTGCATGCTACTCATCTAACGGACGCCCACACATGCATCCACTTTCTTCTAAGACTGACTCAAAATTAAACATGATCTAATTAATCATCTCTACACTTAGCACTAATAACAAGATTAGTTCCACCGACCATCGAACTGCTCCGTTGATCTGTGCGTGATGGGAGGAGCAGGTGCTCCGGCCAGGTGAAGAAGAGCGTCGGGGAGGAGAGGAAACCAGCTCCCGTCGGCTCACCTGTGATTGAGAGGCGAGGCAGACGGTTTGGAACTGTCTTTGCCGTCGCCGGAGCACTGGACGCCGGCCAAGAGAGGAGGGAAGGTGAGTAGCGTCACTGGAAAAGGAACACGCGGGGGCTGGGCTGGTGGTGGAGGACGACGGCGTCGGGTCATGGCGAGAGAGAGGGATTGGTTGAAGGTGCGGCGCCGGCATCAAGTGTCGCTGGTGGTGGAAAGTCGCAGGGGTGGGAAAGGCGCATGGCGGAGGGGCGTTGGCGGTGCGCGGCGGCGTGTCGGGGGTCGGCTGCGACGGCGCATGGTGGGGGCCGGCGGCGCACGACAGCGTGGAGATGCGCTGGAGGTGGAGATGGAAGGCAAGGTCGTCGTGCAGTTTTTTTTTTCTTTTCTCTCGTCAGTACCGGTTCGATTGACTTATTAGGGGGACTGCGAGTTGGATACCTAAAACACCAGGGACCTTTGTGTAAAAAGGATGCGACGGTGAACCCGCCAGACTCAACCCGTGCTTTATTATTATTAGGGAGAGAATAAAATAAATCCCATGTTTTGTCTGTTTCCTGAATTTCCCGTGCAATAAAAAATGACCAAAAATAAAAGTTCTCAGAATGCTCTGAAAATTTTATACGATTTTTTCTGATTATTTAAGAATTTTTGGTGCAAAAATTATCACAGGGAGGTGCACCAGGTGGGCAGACCCGCCTGGGCGCGCCCCCTCCCCTGGCACGCCGTGGGGTGTGTGGTCCCCACGTGCCCCCTCACTTATCTCTTCGTCCCACATTGTCACCTACCTCCAGAAAAAATCACTCTTGCTCTCTCTCCCATGTTCTTGAGCTCAAACCCATGGATTTTGATCTCTTTGCTCGAAGCTCCGTTTCCGAAACTGTTTCGGGGATTTGTTGCTTGGTATGTGACTCCATCATTTGTCCAATTAGTTTTTGTTTTAGTGGTTTATACTTCGAATAAATAGCTACTCTTGGTGCTGCTGTGGATGTGCTTGCATGTTCAATTCTTAGTGTTCTAAGTAGTTTGAATGCTTGCTATAGCCTCTATGTATCCGTATGAGTAGTTTCTATTAGTTTTGTGAAGTCCTGTTGGAAAAATTTTGTGGACTAAAAATTCAGATTTTTGTTCATAGGAAAAATTGTACGCGGACATGATGAACCTGTTTGGAAGGAGTTCTTCGAGGAGACGATCCTTAAGGGTGTCCTCTAGTGACGGTTTTGCTCGTCGGTTTTACGTTGAACCAAGTGAAAGTTCCACGCGAGATGCCGCCATCAAAACATGCTTATGGCCTCGCGATGAGTATATGATGCAAGTGGGCATTAAGGAGGAATTCGAGCAATATGTTCACAATGCCGGTCTCGGTCCCTACCTTTCAGATAAGTGTGAACAACGCCATCTTCTCACTGAATCATTTGTCAAAGAATTTAAATATTTTCCACGTGAGTCTAGGGTGTCGTTTATGCTTTATGATGAACCATTTACTATCCCACTAGAGAACTTTGCTTACCATTGCAAGCTCCCATTTTGGGATTCGCTTGATGAGCCAGCAAACTCTGAGTATGAGTCTTTCTTGACTAGCCTTTGTTACGGTGAAAACAGAGGAGTGAGACAAGGAAGGATAAAGAGCATTCAGATTCCCGCAATTCAGTACTTTGCATTATTTAACGGGAAATGCATAGTAGGCAAGCAAGACTGTAGCATACTTTGTGCTCCAGACTTGAGCCTCATTCACACCGCTCTCACTGGTGAAAGGAATTATAACCTTGGAGCAATTGTTGCACGTAGACTTCAGCATAACGCCAAGAGTGGTTGGTTCTATGGTGGGATTTATGCCACCCATCTAGCACGAGGGCTGGGTGTTTCACCTTTTCCCTTTGATCCTATCCTACCCACTCGGTATTTATATTTTGATGCTTTAAAAGAGCATAAGATTCTCGCGGGAAGGGCTGATAACTTCACTTATAATCTGATGTTTAACCAATCACATGTTGTGGACACATATTTGCCTGCGCCTGCTCTCTTTGATTATCACAGCAAGGAAAGATATTTTGTTCATGAGAGCGAGGCCCGAGCTCACAACGCAGCAGTGTTGGTGGCACGGCGTGCTGAGGCATCCGCACCGAGAGCCTCTGTGAGCTACCACGCTGACTACTACCCTCCAGGTTACTGATCGATTACCAACTTAGGCCAAAAGCCTAAACTTAGGGGAGTACGTGTTTCTCACCGACATTACATGCATGTTCACCTATCATTCTATCTGTCGGTGTTCACACTTTTTCATTGTATCATCCATGCTTAGATTTATTTTCTTGCTTTCTTCTTGTGTGTTTGAAAAACTTTAGAAAAAAACCTAGAAAATTAGTTGTAGTAATTTACTTTCTATGCATGCTTAGTAGTAGTATTAAAAGAAAATCCAAGAAGATTTCCTTGTTCTTCTTTTGCTTGTTGGGAGCTTTCCCTTGTAAATAGTTTTTCTTGTTTTTGCTTTTTATTTGCTTGTTGAAGAAAACCAAAAACTCCAAAAATATTTCAGTGTGTTTCTCTAAATTTCTTTTCTTTTTATTCGAGTCTTACCGAGGAGAAGACCACGATGAAAATGTTGAGTGGCTCTCATATGAATAACTGTTGAACTAATAAAGAGCCCATTTTACCTTGTCTTCTCCTGTTGAATAAAATGTTTTGCAGATTCCAGCTTAGTCCATGGCACCATTCGGTCGTGCAAGTGAAAGGCAATAATGACAATATTCAATGAGCTGGTCGTGGCAAAGAGAAACTGGTATGAACTCGACTTGTTCTTATTGTGTAAATATGTTTAACCTAGTGCCCATGATTCAGCCCATTATGATTAAACATGTTTGCAATGACAATTAGAGATTGTAGTTTCTCATGCCATGCATACGTAGCTGGGAGTTGATAATGATTTATCTTGGATATCAACATAGCGTTAAAATGATTGTGATGTAGTATGATGATATGGTATCCTCCTCTGAATGTTGGAGTGGCTTGACTTGGTACATGTTCATGCATGTAGTTGAATCAAAACCAACATAGCCTCTATGATATTTATGTTCATAGTGTTCATATCCTACTCATGCTAGTGTCCAATGTTACTTATGCATAATGCCTGGTCATGATCATTGTTGCTCTCTAGCTGGCCACTTCTCAATCTTAATTGCTAGCCTTCGCGTGTACTAAGTGGTAATTCTGCTTGTACATCAAAACCTTGAATCCAAAGTTATTCCAGATGAGTCCACCATACCTACCTATATACGGTATTACCCTGCCGTCCTAAGTAAATTTGCATGTGCCACCTCTAAAACTTCTAAAAATTATCCGTTTTGTGTGCCTGGATCGTTCATGGAATGACAGGAGGTGGTCGATATCTTCCGTGCTAAGCGGGTTATCCTCAGGTCGAGTGTTTATTCACTCGCCATCGCACAAGGAAATGGGCGGTAATAGGGATTCCCAGTCATGAACTCAAAAATGCAAATAATTAAACAAAACTCCCCCGGGACTGATGTTGGTATGGACGGCACCCGTTGTTTCGGACAAGCCGTGGAGTGTGATTGATGGTGGAGGGGGAGTAAACCTTTACTTTTACCGCTTGGGAACCGCCACTAGCGTGCTTAGCATGGAAGATGTAGATAACTGATGGCCGTGAAGTGAATGAGAAGGGTGCATGTCTCAAAATATCATTTATCTCTGTTTTAAAAACTGAGCTCTGGCACCTCTGCAAATCCCTGCTTCCCTCTACGAAGGGACTTTCTATTTAATTTTATGTTGTATCGTCACCTTCTAAAAACAAGCGCCAGAAACTGAGTAGAGCACAACTGTCATGATTTATGCATTGTGTATAGCTAATGTTGGGTGCATCATGACTGGATCTTTTCTACCATGAATTACAATGTTTAGTCGCTTCTTGAACTTTGGAGGTGCTCTGCATTTATGTTTTGCAGTCTCAGAAAGGGCTAGCGAGATACCATTGTTGTCATACTATATCATGATTGTTTTGACAATGTGTTGCCATTTGAGATATCTTATTATTGCTCGCTAGCTGATTATGTCATTGATATGAGTTAATATAATCTTTAAATGTTATTGTTGACATGATTAGTTATAATGTTGGCTGAAAACCTGGGTGCTGTTTAAGCTTATTTATGCAAACAAGAGCAAAAGAGTTCGTAAAAGTTTTTCTTTCTCACTTTCAGTTTATCAACTGAATTGCTCGAGGACAAGCAAAGGTTTAACCTTGGGGGAGTTGATACGTCTCCAACGTATCTACTTTTTCCCATCCTTTTCCTCTTGTTTTGGACTCTAATTTGCAATGATTTGAATGAAACTAACCCCGGACTGACGCTGCTTTCAGCAGAACTACCATGGTGTTGTTTTTGTGCAGAAATAAAAGTTCTCGGAATGGAACGAAACTTTGCGAGGATTTTTTATATCAATAATAAGAATTTCTGGAGCCAAGACCCACCAGAGAGGGGCCCCTGGTTGGGCACAACCCACCAGGGCGCCCCCCTCCTGGCGCGCCCAGGTGGGTTGTACCCACCTGGTGGCCCCGCTGACAACCCCTCGGAGCCGCCGCCAAGCCCTGTTCTTCTTTGGGAGGGCAGATCTGGAGTCCGTTTGGGGCTCCGGAGAGGGGGATCTTCGTTCTTCGTCATCACCAACCGATCTCCATCGCCAATTCCATGATGCTCCCCACCGGGAGTCAGTAATTCCTTCGTAGGCTCGCTGGTCGGTGAGGAGTTGGATGAGATTCATCATGTAATCGAGTTAGTTTTGTTAGGGCTTGATCCCTAGTATCCACTATGTTCTTGGATTGATGTTGCTATGACTTTGCCATGCTTAATGCTTGTCACTTTGGGCCTGGGTGCCATGAACTCAGATCTGAAACATTTATGAATTCATCATTATATCCATGTTTTAGATCCGATCTTGCAAGTTATAGTCACCTACTATGTGTTATGATCCGGCAACCCCGGAGTGACAACAACCGGGCCCACTCCCGGTGATGACCGTAGTTTCAGGAGTTCATGTATTCACTATGTGTTAATGCTTTGTTTGGGTTCTCTATTAAAAGGAGGCCTTAATATCCCTTAGTTTCCATTATGGACCCCGCTGCCACGGGAGGGTAGGACAAAAGATGTCATGCAAGTTCTTTTAATAAAGCACGTATGACTATTTACGTAATACATGCCTACATTATATCGATGAACTGGAGCTAGTGCCGTATCGCCCTAGGTCATGATGAATATCATCCAACAAGTCACCCATCCAATGCCTACGAATTTATCCTTATTGATCTTGCTGCGTTACTATTGCTATCATCACTGTTACACTTGCTACAAATTATTGCTATCACTGTTACTGTTACCGTTGCTGTTGTCACTACTATCAAAACTATCAAACTACTTTGCTACTGATCACTTTGCTGCAGATAATTAATCTCCAGGTGTGGTTGAATTGACAACTCAGCTGCTAATACCTTCAAATATTCTTTGGCTCCCCTTGTGTTGAATCTATAAATTTGGGTTGAATACTCTACCCTCGAAAACTGTTGCGATCCCCTATACTTGTGGGTTATCATTACCACATCAGCAGTTGAAGATATTGCAATATCAGAGGCAGTAGAACATTCAACAATAGAGATAGCATTATCACGCTCAAGACATTTTAAACATGGTGGCACAAAGTCTTCCTGAGCAGAACTGATCCGTTGAGCGAGTAGTGAATCGATCTCCTTTTAAAGATGTTCATGAGACGCTCCCAGTTTCTCGAGATCTTGCTTCCTTTGAAGATAATCATAGGAAAGCTTCTCATGAGTGGCTGAGAAGGTTTCGTGACGACTTTCAAGTTCCTCGTACTTAACACGAAGATTTTTGATGTCTTCGATTAAGGACTGAGTTCGATTCATTTCCGCGTCCAACAGGTCATCACTTTTGTCTAGCAACTTTTGAATGTGTTCCATAGCAGTTTGTTGTTCAGTTGGAATTTTAGCAAGAGTTTTATAGCTAGGTTTGGATTCACACTCAGAGTCATCTTCACTGGAGGTTTGAAAGTAAGCATTGCGTGCATTTACCTTGGCACCTCGTGCTATGAAGCAGTAGGTCGGAGCAGGGTCGTCCTCATCATTGGCTTCAGCGTCAGTGACGTGACCATTGTCTTTAGTGTTGAAGATGGACTTGGCGACAAATGCCGAAGCTAGAGCCAGGCTTGCCACGCCTAAATCAGACTCCTCCTCGGACTCCACCTCCGCCTCCTCAGAAGCAAACTCCTCCTCTGAATCCATCTCCTTGTCAATGAATGCATGAGCCTTTCTAGATGAGCTCTTCTTTTGAGACGAAGAATTTGATGAAGACTTTGAAGAATTCTTCTTCTTCTTGTCGTCAGAATCATATTCCCTGTTCTTCTTCTAATTCTTCTTAGTTTCCTTGTTCCATTGAGGACACTCAGATATATATGTAGTGGCCTAGCTTCTTGCATTTGTGGCATGTTCTCTTCTTGTAGTCACGAGAGGAAGCCTCATCATTTCTTGAGATGGATCTTCAAGACTTTCCGAAGCGATTCTTCTTGGAGAACTTTTGGAACTTTCTCAGGAGCATTGCTAGCTCTTTGACAATGTCTTCAGGATCACCAAAACTACAGTAAGATTCTTCTTTAGATGAGGAAACAACTTTTGCCCTCAAAGCACAGGATCGGCCATAGTTGGGACCGTAGATATCTCTCTTCTCAGATAGTTGGAACTCATGTGTGTTGAGCCTCTCAAGTATGTCAGACGGATTGAGATCTTTGAAGTCAGGGCGTTCTTTAATCATTAGGGCCAGAGCGTCAAATGAGCTGTCAAGTGATCTCAGTAGCTTCTTCACAATTTCATGCTTGGTGATCTCAGTGGCGTCGAGTGCGCGAAACTCATTTGTGATATAGTGGGTTGCTAGAGTGACAAAAGCTTACACCGAGTAAGGGGGTTGTTGCCTATGGGAGTAAAGGGGACTTGATACTTAATGTTATGGTTGGATTTACCTTAATGGTTACTAGTAGTTGCAGATGCTTGCTAGAGGTCCAATCGTAAGTTCATATGATCCAAGTACGAAAAGTATGTTAGCTCATGCATCTCCCTCACATAAAATTGCAATAATGATTATCGATCTTCTTATCAATTTCCTAGGATAATTTCGCATACCATACCATCATTATTCCACACTCGCTATTTGTAATATATTGTAATATATTCTAACTTTATGTTGACATCACCTATTTTTATATTTTAGTTCTATTTCTTATTTCTAGATAAAAGCAAACGAGCGGTGTATGTAGAGTCGGATCGGTGGCAGATAGGACTTGAGAGAATATTGATATTACCTTTAGCTCCTTGTGGGTTCGACACTCCATACTTACCACTTCCATCTTTGGAAATTTCTACGATGGTTCCTTGCACTTGGGGATTATCACTTACCTAAGTGATTGGGCGAGATCTATTGATCTTAGCTCAAGGGGAATAAGGTGAAGACATGGTCTTCTGAGTTCAATCTCAGCCTCCCTAACCAGACGTATAGTTGTCACAACAAATGGAACTGGTCTAACAAATCATTAGTTAAAGTGCTAGTTATCGACTAGAGGGGGGTGAATAGGCGATTTTTATGTAAGTCTTCAAAACACAAGGTCTTTGAAGACAAACTGTAAGTATGAACCTATATGATATGCAGCAGAAGATGAACTACACTAGACAAGCCATAGTCAAGTAAGCAATATAGTGAAAGCACGAAGACTAATAGCGGCTAGTCAGTATGGATCAGAATGAAGACAGTATGAAGCCAAACAGGTAATAGTCTTCGCACAGTGAAGTCAAACAGATCAGGCAAGCTAGCAATGACTCCACGAAGACAAACTGAAATGTAAAGAAGGTAAGGGATAGAACCAGTAGCTTGGTGAAGACAAGGATTTGGTAGACCAGTTCCAGTTGCTGTGACAACTGTACGTCTGGTTAGGGAGGCTGAGATTGAACTCAGAAGATTGTGTCTTCACCTTATTCCCCTTGAGCTAAGGACACCTAGTCCTCGCCCAATCACTCTGGAAAGTCGTCAAGGTAGACATCCAAACCTTCATAGACTCCGTTCACCGGCGATCCACAATGACGCTTGGATCCTCAGAACGTGACGCCTAACCGGCTGGAGGATGCACTGTCCTCAAGTGTAACAAATCTTCAGGTCACGCGGAGAGAAATACTTCAGTGATGCCTAACACTCTTTGTCTCTGGGTGTTTTGGGCTTTGTTCTCACTAGGATCACTCTCTCAAAGGCTTCAGAGGTGGGTTGCTCTCAAACGACAAAAGCTGTGCACTAACTCTGAGCAACCAACAATTTATGGTGTAGGGGGTGGGCTATTTATAGCCAGGAGGCAACCCGACATGATATGTTCGAAATGACCCTGGGTCACTAAGGAACCAACACGTGTCCAACGGTTGGATTTCAAACACACGCGGCATCTTGGCTTTGGCTACAAGCAAAGCTGACTCATCCAACTCTGGTTAAGATTTGTTCTCACTGTCTTCGCTCGAAGACGTAGGATTTTGGTTGAGCATCACTTCAGTCATCTTACTTTGTTCACTTGGAACCCACTTAACAGTACGGTGGTTCCTATGACTCAAGAAAGAAGAAAAGGAAACTACGAAAGAAACTATGTCTTTACACTCCATAGCCTTCAAGTGAATGTCTTCATCGTCATTATCTTCAATGTGAATGTCTTCACAAACCACCATTGTCTTCAATGTCTTTATACATTTTTAGGGGTCATCTCTGGTAGGTAAACCGAATCAATGTGGGACTACTACCTGTGTTATGCTGCAATTCTCACAAACACATTAGTCCCTCAACCATGTTTGTCATTAATACTCTAAAACCAACTAGGGGTGGCACTAGATGCACTTACAATTAGTATTCACCGAGCTAATGGTTCTATCACCTCACTCCTTTACTTACTGTTTAGTTTCGTGATGTCATTGCATGCTCATTTTGTTTGAAGACATGGTCTGAGCACATTCCCTCTGATTATACCTTTGTCTTCACACTATCTTCCTAAACTACTCTGTTCTACCTAGTTGTTGTTTGTCTTCGCATATCACTTGTGTTGTTATTAGACCTTCTAGCATGCCTAGTGTAGTTTATCTTCCGTTGTATCATGTTTAGTTACTATTTCGCTTCCACGTCTTCGAAGACATCGACTGTCTTGAAGACATTCATAAAAATCGCCTATTCACCCCCTCTAGTCGATAACTAGCACTTTCAGTTGGTATCAGAGTGAGGTGCTCCCTTATTCTGTGTGATACGGTTTAACCACCTGGAGTTTTAGCTATGTCGACAGTAGGGATAATCAAGGTCTCCGCTGCATGCTCCTTCTTCGATGGTACTGATTACCCTACTGGAAGAATAAGATGCGCATGCATCTTTAAGCCATTGAGAAAGACCTCTGGTGTGTCATCAGGACCGGAGTTCCCAAAGTTGGTAAGCTGAAGAGGTTTGTGCAACTGGACTCAACCGCCAAGAACATCATCTGCGGTCATCTGACCAAAGGGCAGTATGGGCGTGTGAGTGCTCTAGATTCTACGAAGCTAGTCTGGGACTGGCTCTCCAAGGTAAATGAAGGCGTCTCATCCCAACGAGACTTGAGAATCGATGTTCTTCACAATCTCTTCAACCGCTTCAAGAGGCTCAACAATGAAAGCTTACCTTTGATCGTCTCACTGATATCACCAATGAGCTTCACGCTCTTGGCGCCACTGACATCACCAGCCATGAAGTTGTGAAGAAGCTACTGATATTACTTGATAGCTCATTTGATAGCCTATCTTTGATGACACAAGAGCGCCCTGACTTCATGAAACTTGATCCTGCTGATATTCTTGAGTGGACCAATACTCATGAATTCTAGCTATCTAAGAAGAGAGATATCTATGGTCCCAGCTATGGACACTCTTGTGATCTAAAGGAAAAAGTTGTATCTTCATCTGAAGACTCTGATTGCAGTTCTGGTGGTCCTGAAGACATTGCTTGAGAACTTGCAATGCTAGTCAAGAAGTTCCAAAAGTTCACCAAAAAGAACTCTTTCAGAAAGTCTCCAAAGTATGATTCCAAGAAGGCAGAGACTTTCACTCGTGACTACAAGAAGAGAACGTGCCACAAATGCAAGAAGCCAGGCCACTACATGGTTAAATGCCCTCAGTGGGAAAATGAATCAAAGAAGAAGAAGAAAAGCAGGGATTCTGACTCTGGCGACAAAAAGAAGAAGAGGCACTGAAAGTCTTCATCCCACAAGAAAATTTAGTCTGGGAAAGCTCGTGCATTCATCGGCATATAAATTGATTCAAACGAGTATGGTTCTGAGGAGGTAGTGGAGGAGTCAGAGGTGGAGTGTGATTCAGGCATGGCAAGCCTGGCTCTAGCTTCAACATTTGTCGCCAAGTCCATCTTCAACAATGAAGACAATGGCTACGACACCGTTACTGAAGCGAATGACAACGACTCTACTCGAGCCTACTGCTTCATGGCAAGAGGCGCAAAGGTAACATCCCGTGCTGCCTACTTTGAAATCTGAAGTGAATATCACTCTGAATGTGAATCCAAACCTAGTTATAAGACTCTTGCTAAAATTGCAACTGAGCAACAAAATGCTATGGAAAAGATTCAAATCTTCTTAGACAAAAGCGATGATCTATTGGATGAAGAATGCAATCGAAGTCCATCCTTAATTGAAGACATGAAAAATCTTCAAGTTAAGTATAACAAATTTCTAAGTTGTCATGATACCCTCTCAGCTAATCATGAAAAGCTTTCCTGTGATTATATTCAAAGGAAGCAAGAGCTAGAGAGCTGAGAGCGTCTCATGATGATTTTTGAACTGAAAACGGTTCACTCCTTGCTCAATAGATCAGTTCCGCTCAGGAAGAGTTTGTGCCACCTTGCTTAAGTTTCCTTGAGCATGATAATGCTATATCTTCTGATGAATGTTCAAATGCTTCAATCAATGCAATATCTTCAACTGCTGATGTCGTTACTAACCCCTCTTCTGAGGAAACCACTACTATTGCTGATAAAACTGCTAGGTTGAAGACATTGCTTGAAACAGGCATGTACAAAAGCCTCAAAGGACACCATACCCTTTGTGATGTCCTCAAGAAGCAGATCTTGAACCAAAACCCTAGGAAAGAGGGTGTTGGTTTTTAGAGGAAAATGAATGTTGATGGATCTTACTGGAAGCCTGAGCAGTAGCCCAAAACAGCCTGGGTTGCTGCGAAGGGACCATTAGTGGGTCCATCCACATTATCTGGCTATAAATGTGCTAACCCTATCATCACTGATGAGTCATTTGACTCAAACTATAAACTATTCAAAAATCAGAATCATGGACTGTTTGCTAGGTTTATTTGAACTAACTGCAGGAATAGTTCTCCTATGAAGAAGATTTTGGTGTCTAAAAGTCTTCTTGAAAAGCTTCCTATGAATGTCATCATGACACCACCAGGGAAGAAGACAAATCACAGACCAAAGGCTTCAAAAGGCCCAAAGTCTTAATAGACATAGAGAACCACACATGGTCGCCCTAACGTCAATGTTTTGCAAGGAAACAATGACCAGGCTCATGAATATGGGCATTACCTTCGAACCATTATGTTCATAAATCGAAGAATTTCTTTGCTTATTCTTATGAGTACTATTCACCTCATGCGAAACTATTTGCTAGGGCTTTAAAGCCAAAATTCTCAGAAGCTACAATTAGGCTCATTGCTTCTAAGCCACCCCTTCAGATGTGAGTGGTTAAGCAGAATTAACTTCTCTTTCAGGAACGGGTCTCTAGCCGAAATGCATTGGGTTCTGAAGAAAATGCTAGAGACCTAAGTAAACTTGTTGGACGCAAGTTAAAATGCCCAAATGGTCGTACCATTTATTTCGCCCATGGATTTCTTGATGACCATCATATCATATCCTCTAAGAAACTTACCTTTCATGAAAGTGTTTGTCGTCAAATGTTTGTACTTCACAATTGTCTCTGGTGAAGCCTATCCTACTAACTACACAATAGGGTACACTTCCAAAAGCTAGTGAATGGATCTTGGACAGGTTGTACCAATCACGTGATTAGTGATCGAAGCTTACTTATGGACTCAACTCTTCATCTAGCTAGACAAAGTCATATCGCATTTCTTGACACTGGGAAAAGCAAGGTATTTGGTCCAGGTAGGGTTGCAATCTCAAAGGATCGGCACATGGATTAAGTGATGCTTGTCGAATCCTTGGATTCAACCTAATGTCAACCTCAGTGCTTTGTGATCTTGAGATGATTGTCATATTTGGCAAATATCGTTGCCTTGTGCTAATGGCTTCTGACAAAATTCAAGTCTTCGAAGGTTATAGAAGAGGTGACTTGTACATGGTAGATTTCTCCGCAGGACGACAGCTTGCCACGTGTCTCCTAGCAAAAGCTTCAGAATGCTGGCTTTGGCATCGAAGGCTAGGGCATGCTGGCATAAGGAACTTGCACACCCTTGTGAAGAAGAAGCACATCATTGGGATCGAGGGCGTCAAGTTCAAGAAAGATCACCTATGTGGAGCGTATGAAGCCAGAAAGATGAGTAGGGCCAAGCATCCCTCGGAGACAATGATGATGACTACGCATCCCTTCGAGCTGCTACACATGGACTTATTTGGACCTACTCACTACTCTACTCTTATTGCTTCTGCACACTTATACGGCTTTGTGGTTTTTGATGACTATTCGCGATACACTTGGGTGCACATAATCCTATATAAGACTGAAGTGCAGGATGTCTTTAGATGGTTCTCCAACCATTACATGACCAACTATGGTGTCAAGATCAAGCACATCAAGAGTGACAATGGCACTGAGTTCAAGAACACTGGACTTGACACCTATCTTGAGGTACTGGGCATCACTCATGAGTTATCTGCTCTGTACACCCCTCAATAGAATGGCGTTGTGGAGCGCAAGAATAGGACTCTCATTGAGATGGCTCACATTATGGTAGACGAATACAAGACACCACACAAGTGGTGGCCTGAAGCCATTCACACTGCATGCCACATCATCAACAGAGTATATCTTTTTTTGACTATGCACAGTAGGGCAAAACCCCACTGCAATTTTTATTATTAAAAATAAAGTATCTTGCAAGGCTTGAGCTAAGCCCCCCAAAAAGAACAACGAAGTAGAAGAAGAGAAAAAAGAAAAGAAAAAGAAAAAAAAAGCTAAATAGCTCCACTATACAAGAGGGTCGTCGAGAGAGCTACAGATGCAAGTGATCCAACTAGTGAATGTATTCTCTAGAATACTTCCTCTTGATTCTAAATTTGAGGAGGTGTAGCTCTCTTTTGAAGGTATCCTTCCATCTCCAAAGGTTGGGCTGAATGTTCTGAAAATAAGATTGTTTCTAGTGATCCGAATAGCCCAAGATGCCAATATGATAATTGCCATAAAAAAGGAACTTGCAGTTGTTGCTTTAGATCAGCAAAAGCTTCCATCACTGAGTTATTATTTAGCCTATTGGGGGCAGAGCTGGTCCCAGCATTGTGAGGCAAATGGGCAAGTCCAAAAGAGATGTTGCAGAGTTTCTTCTTGTTGGCAATTGAAGATGGCACAATTGTAGTTTTGCAGCACAAAAGTTTTCCTTCTTAAAAGGTTTCTTGTATTCAATCTGTCGTGAAGCAATCTCCAGAAAAACACCTTATGAATCAACAGAGTATATCTTCACAAGTTCTTCAAGAAGATATCATATGAGCTAATCATTGGTAAGAAGCCAAATGTAAGTTATTTCAAAGTCTTTGATGCTAGGTGTTGGATAAGGGATCCACATCACACTTCCAAATTTGCACCGAAAGCACATGAGAGTTTTATGCTTGGCTATATGGAAAGGATTCACACACCTACAGAGTCTTCAATCTCTTTCACCATAAAGTGGTTGAAACTATAGATGTGCGTTTCGATGAGACTAACGACTCACAAAGAGAGCACCTGACAAATGTGCTAGATGAAATGCCTCCTAGTGTTGGGGAAAACAAACAGGGGTATACATTTCCCCCTGACTCATGCATGGACAAGCTAAGGCCAAGCCAGGGTGCAAGAGACCAAGATCTTGATACGTCTCCAACGTATCTATAATTTATGAAGTATTCATGCTATTATATTATCCATCTTGGATGTTTAATGGGCTTTACTATGCACTTTTATATTATTTTTGGGACTAACCTATTAACCCAGAGCCCAGTGCCAGTTTCTGTCTTTTCCCTTGTTTCGCAGAAAAGGAATATCAAACGGTGTCCAAACGGAATGAAACCTTCGGGAGAGTTATTTTTGGAACGGAAGCAATCCAGAAGACTTGGAGTATACGTAAGGGAAGCAACGCGGAAGGCACGAGGCAGCTGGGCGCGCCCTCCACCATCGTGGGCCCCTCGTGGCTCCCCTGACCGACTTCTTTCGCCTATATATTTCCATATACCCTAAAAACTTCGGGGAACATAATAGATCGGGAGTTCCGCCGCCGCAAGCCTCTGTAGCCACCAAAAACCAATCGGGACCCTATTCCGGCACCCTGCCGGAGGGGAGATCCCTCACCGGTGGCCATCTTCATCATCCCGGCGCTCTCCATGACGAGGAGGGAGTAGTTCACCCTCGGGGCTGAGGGTATGTACCAGTAGCTATGTGTTTGATCTCTCTCTCTCTCGTGTTCTTGAGGTGATACGATCTTGATGTATCGCGAGCTTTGCTATTATAGTTGGATCTTATGATGTTTCTCCCCCTCTACTCTCTTGTAATGGATTGAGTTTTCCCTTTGATCTTATCTTATTGGATTGAGTCTTTAAGGATTTGAGAACACTTGATGTATGTCTTGCCGTGCTTATCTGTGGTGACAATGGGATATCACGTGATCCACTTGATGTATGTTTTGGTGATCAACTTGCGGGTTCCGCCCATGAACCTATGCATAGGGGTTGGCACACGTTTTCGTCTTGACTCTCCGGTAGAAACTTTGGGGCACTCTTTCAAGTACTTTGTGTTGGTTTGAATAGATGAATCTGAGATTGTGTGATGCATATCGTATAATCATACCCACGGATACTTGAGGTGACATTGGAGTATCTAGGTGACATTAGGGTTTTGGTTGATTTGTGTCTTAAGGTGTTATTCTAGTACGAACTCTATGATAGATCGAACGGAAAGAATAGCTTCGTGTTATTTTACTACGGACTCTTGAATAGATCGATCAGAAAGGATAACTTTGAGGTAGTTTCGTACCCTACCATAATCTCTTCGTTTGTTCTCCGCTATTAGTGACTTTGGAGTGACTCTTTGTTGCATGTTGAGGGATAGTTATATGATCCAATTATGTTATTATTGTTGAGAGAACTTGCACTAGTGAAGTATGAACCCTAGGCCTTGTTTCAACGCATTGCAATACCGTTTATGCTCACTTTTATCGCTTATTACCTTGCTGTTTTTATATTTTCAGATTACAAAAACCTATATCTACCATCCATATTGCACTTGTATCACCATCTCTTCGCTGAACTAGTGCACCTATACAATTTACCATTGTATTGGGTGTGTTGGGGACACAAGAGACTCTTTGTTATTTGGTTGCAGGGTTGTTTGAGAGAGACCATCTTCATCCTACGCCTCCCACGGATTGATATACCTTAGGTCATCCACTTGAGGGAAATTTGCTACTGTCCTACAAACCTCTGCACTTGGAGGCCCAACAACGTCTACAAGAAGAAGGTTGTGTAGTAGACATCAAGCTCTTTTCTGGCGCCGTTGCCGGGGAGGTGAGTGCTTGAAGGTATATCTTTAGGTCTTGCAATTGAATCTTTTAGTTTCTTGTTTTATCGCTAGTTTAGTTTATAAAAGAAAATTACAAAAAAAGGAATTGAGTTTGCCTCATACGCTTCATCTTTTTAATATCTTTCGTGAGTATGATGGAAAGGAAAATTGTGCCAAAGTGTTAGAAGAAGAATGCATTAAAATGTTTGGTACTAAATCTTTGAATGATGAGCATGATTGCAATGTTGTTAGTATGAACTCCTTGAATATGCATGGTACTAATGATGATTGCACTAGTCATGATGAAAATATTTCTTATAAGCATGTCGATTTCTGTGGACTGCATAGAGTTTGAAAATACATACCAAAAAGGGAAGATAGATTTTGTAAGAGGCACAAGTACTTAGAAACTAAATGGTTGCAAGAGAGGCTAAATGTTAGTGCTGAAAATTTAAAATATCTTAGCCATACTTGTGAACTTTGCAATGAACATGGTCATTTAAATATCAAATGCAAATTGTTTCATGATTGAATCGTGTCCAAAAATTGTGATGACTTGATTTCCCTTGCACACCATAATGAACTTAGTTTGCTTTTGGGTTATGAAGAAATGAAACGTCAAACTAAGCTTATTCTAGAATATAACCTCAAGAAATTCCTCGATATTGATCTAGAAGAAATTTATATGTATTGTGCGGTGAATTGCATTGAAGACCCTTATATTGCCAATTACATAAAGAAAAGAAAACAAATAGAAGATGAAGAGAACACTAACGAAAGGGAAGAGACTTCCCAATATCCTCCTATTATTTCTTATGATGAATCAGGTAACGAGGAGGAGCCTTCTATTTGATCAATCTCATTAATAAGGAGCTCCAAAAAGAGGATTAAACCCACACATGATGTGAAGAAGAAAAAGAAAAAACGGAGAAGCAAAGGTAAAAAGGTATCCCTCCCAAATGATGTTGCTCCTACTACTCATTGTGATGATGATAATTGCTATACTATTGGTGCTATCCATACTATTAATAATGAGAGTGATTATGCTTATGATATGAAAAGGCCCAAGCTTGGGGATGCTATGTTTAATGAGGATGACACATTTGAGAATATATTTGCTGAAATTAATGTTTGTGCCAAGCTTGGGGATGCTACGTTTAATGAAGATGATATTTTTAGCCTCCCAAGTTTTGATATGCAAAGTTGTTATGATGATAGCATGCCTTCTACCTATGATGATTATATTGATGAAAGTGGGTTTGGAAGAGTGTCAACTTTAGGAAGTAATGATCCCACTATTTTGGAGGATGTTTAATCTTATAATATTTATGAAAGTGGATTTGGAGAGGTCAAGACTTTATTTAGTGACGAGTCCACTATCTTGGAAGAGGTTTCAATCGATTATGATGAGAACAAAGTTGCTACTTATGATGATTATTGTGATGAAACGTATGCTATAAAAAGTAGTGATGATTATATTTATAAACTTGTCATGATTATGATTACCCTTTTTCTGAACATTACTCTTTTAATGTGGAAACAATTTATAGTATTCAAGTCTCTTATGATACTCCCACTATTCCGAATGAGAAGAATTTTGCTTATGTGGAGAGTAGTAAATTTTCTATGCAAGTAGATCATGAAAAGAATTCTTTAGGTGCTGGTTATATTTTTTAATTCATTCATGATGCTACTGAAAATTATTATGAGGGAGGAATATATCCTTGTAGGAATTGCAATAATATCAAGTTTCCTCACAATGTGCTTAAAGTTTTGAAGTTATGCTTGTTTTGCCTTCCTATGCTAGTTGATTATTGTTCCCATAAGTTGTTTGCTCACAAAATCCCTATGCATAGGAAGTGGGTTAGACTTAAATGTGCTTGTCATGTGTTTCATGATGCTCTCTTTATGTTTCAATTCTTATCTTTTATGTGAGCATCATTGAAATCATCATGCCTAGCTAGGGGCGTTAAACGTTAGCGCTTGTTGGGAGGCAACCCAATTTTATTTTTTTTCTTTGATTTTTGCTCCTTTTTGGTAATAAATAATCTATATAGCCTCTGGTTAGATGTGGTTTTATGTTTTAATTAGTGTTTGTGCCAAGTAAGACCTATAGGATCTTCTTGGATGATAGTTATTTGATCTTGCTGAAAATTCCAGAAACTTTCTGTTCACGAAAACAATTGTTTAAAATCACCAGAACGTGATAAAATACTGATTCCAATTGTAGCAGATCAATAATCAAATTATCTAGGTCGTCCTATTTTGGTAGAATTTTTTGAGTTCCAGAAGTTTGCGTTAGTTACAGATTACTACAGACTGTTCTGTTTTTGACAGATTCTGTTTTCCGTGTGTTGTTTGCTTATTTTGATGAATCTATGGCTAGTAAAAGAGTTTATAAACCATAGAGAAGTTGGAATACAGTAGGTTTAACACCAATATAAATGAAGAATGAGTTCATTACAGTACCTTGAAGTGGTGTTTTGTTTTCTTTCGCTAACGGAGCTTACGAGTTTTCTGTTGTGAAGTTTTCAAGTTTTGGTTAAAGATTCAATGGACTATGGAATAAGGAGTGGCAAGAGCCTAAGCTTGGGGATGGCCAAGGCACCCCAAGGTAATACTCAAGGACAACCAAGATCCTAAGCTTGGGGATGACCCGGATGGCATCCCCTCTTTCGTCTTCGTTCATCGGTAATTTTACTTGGAGCTATATTTTTATTCACCACATGATATGTGTTTTGCTTGGAGCGTCATTTTATTTTCTTTTGTTTTGCTTGCTGTTTGAATAAAATACCAAGATCTGAAATTCTTAAATGAGAGAGAGTCTTCACAAAGCTACATAATTATTTAACTACTGATTGGTCTTCACTTATATCTTTTTGGAGTAGTTTGTCATTTACTTGTGTGCTTCACTTATATCCTATGAGTAAATAGTTGAATGATTTGAATGTCATAAATCTGAAATTATATATGTTTCATATGCCTTTCCCATGGGGAGTAAAGACTTCACATATAAGAAGTAGAGGTGGTAAATTTATTGAAGGTTAGCAACCATTGTATTGGTCACTTGAACAATTCATGAAAGAATATTGAAGGAAGAGAGATTTCACATATAAATATACTATCTTGGACATCTTCTATGATTGTGAGCCCCATTAATTATTTTCAAACCTGAGCAAATTAGTTGAAGTTGGACAAGGAAGACAACATAATGAGTTATGCTTGGGTATATTTGTATAGAAGTTATATTGTTATGGATCCTCTAACATGTGGTGCTTGCTTTTTAGAATCCTTTGCTAGCCAAAATATCTGTACTAAGCGGGAATACTGCTTGTGCATCCAAGTTCCATGAACCAAGTTTCTTCCATGAGTGTCCACCATATGTACCTATATGCGGTATTTACCTGCCGTTCCAAGTAAATTTGCATGTGCCAAACTCTAAACCTTCAAATAATAATCTGTTTTGTATGCCCGAATCGCTCATGTAGCGACTAGGGGCTGTTAGTATCTTCCATGCTAGGTGGGTTATTCTCACGATGAGTGGACTCCGCTCATCTTTCACGAGAAAATGGCTGGTAACTGGGATGCCGAGTCCTATGATCAAAAGATCAAAAACAAATTCGCAAATAATTTAAACAAAACTCCCCCAGGAATGTTGATAGTTGGACGGCACCCGTTGTTTCGGACAAGTCGTGGAGTGTGAATGTTGGTGGAGGGGGAGTAAAAACTTTACCTTTCTGCGTGGGAACCGCCTATAATGTATCTAGTATGGAAGATATTGGGAACTCTTGGTCGTTATGTTGACAATGAAAGCATACCTCTCAAAATTATTTTCATCTCTGTTTTAGCTTCGAGCTCTGGCACCTCTGCAAATCCCTGCTTCCCTCTGCGAAGGGCCTATATTTTACTTTTATGCAAGAGTCAGTAGTATTACTTCTCATTCCAACCTACTCTTTAGTTGGCAAGCATCATGTGATGGAAAGATCTAGGCATATATGGCCATTCAAATATATTTGAGCATGAATTATTATTGTTGACATTACCCTTGAGGTAAAAGGTTGGGAGGCGAAACATTAAGCCCCTATCTTTCTCTGTGTTCGATGAATACTATTTGTTCTAAAAATATGCTTTGAGTGGTAGCAATCATGGAAGACTATATGATAGTTGAGTATGTGGGATTTGCTAAATCAAAGCTCTGACATAGACTCTTCCTGGAAATAAAGATGAATTGTAATTGTTTGATGACTAATAACACGGTTTGTTAGTTTTCAAGAAAGCTTATGATCTATACTTTAACATGTGAATAGCTTGTTACTTGATCATGAAAAGTTCTATGAGTTGAGCTACTGTTATGACATATAATGATGCTAGAAAAGGTGATTGAAATTATCATTGATCAAACTTATGCACCTGCTAGCATTCACACTTCATAAATTATTTCTTTTATCATTTACCTACTCGAGGACGAGCAGGAATTAAGCTTGGGGTTGCTGATACATCTCCAACGTATCTATAATTTATGAAGTATTCATGCTATTATATTATCCATCTTGGATGTTTAATGGGCTTTACTATGCACTTTTATATTATTTTTGGGACTAACCTATTAACCTAGAGCCCAGTGCCAGTTTCTGTTTTTTTTCCTTGTTTCAGTGTTTCGCAGAAAAGGAATATCAAACGGAGTCCAAACAGAATGAAACCTTCGGGAGAGTTATTTTAGGAACGGAAGCAATCCAGAAGACTTGGAGTATACGTAAGGGAAGCAACCAGGAAGGCACGAGGCAGGGGGCGCGCCCACCCCCCCGGGCGCGCCCTCCACCCTCGTGGCTCCCCTGACCGACTTCTTTCGCCTATATATATCCATATACCCTAAAAACTTCGGGGAACAGAATAGATCAGGAGTTCCGCCGCCGCAAGCCTCTGTAGCCACGAAAAACCAATCGGGACCCTGTTCCGACACCCTGACGGAGGGGGGATCCCTCACCAGTGGCCATCTTCATCATCCCGGCGCTCTCCATGACGAGGAGGGAGTAGTTCACCCTCGGGGCTGAGGGTATGTACCAGTAGCTATGTGTTTGGTCTCTCTTTCTCGTATTCTTGAGGTGATACGATCTTGATGCATCGTGAGCTTTGCTATTATAGTTGGATCTTATGACGTTTCTCCCCCTCTACTCTCTTGTAATGGATTGAGTTTTCCCTTTGAAGTTATCTTATCGGATTGAGTCTTTAAGGATTTGAGAACACTTGATGTATGTCTTGCCGTGCTTATCTGTGGTGACAATGGGATATCACGTGATCCACTTGATGTATGTTTTGGTGATCAACTTGCGGGTTCCGCCCATGAACCTATGCATAGGGGTTGGCACACGTTTTCGTCTTGACTCTCCAATTATGTTATTATTGTTGAGTGAATTTGCACTAGTGAAAGTATGAACCCTAGGCCTTGTTTCAACGCATTGCAATATTTTTTACGCTCACTTTTATCGCTTATTACCTTGCTGTTTTTATATTTTCAGATTACAAAAACCTATATCTACCATCCATATTGCACTTGTATCACCATCTCTTCGCCGAACTAGTGCACCTATACAATTTACCATTGTATTGGGTGTGTTGAGGACACAAGAGACTCTTTGTTATTTGGTTGCAGGGTTGTTTGAGAGAGACCATCTTCATCCTACGCCTCCCACGGATTGAAAAACCTTAGGTCATCCACTTGAGGGAAATTTGCTACTGTCCTACAAACCTCTGCACTTGGAGGCCCAACAACGTCTACAAGAAGAAGGTTGTGTAATAGACATCAGATCTTCGAAGGACCAACGTGTAGATCAAGAGGACCAAAATCAAGCCAGAGAAGCAAGATACCACTAGGAGGGAAGCCTCCCTTGCCGGGCAGGCGAGCTCGGCGAGGGCGGGGTCACTGAGGGAGTCCTGGACTAAGGGGTCCTCGGGCATCCGGTCTGTTGGCCATGGGCCGGACTGATGGGCTGTGAAGACACGAAGACCGAAGACTGCACCCGTGTCCGGATGGGACTCTCCTTGGGGTGGAAGGCAAGCTTGGCGACCGGATACGTAGATTCTTTTCCTTTGTAACCGACCTTGTGTAACCCTAGATCTCCCCGGTGTCTATATAAACCGGAGGATTTAGTCCGGAAGGAGGAGAGACTCATTACCATAGGATTTAGCCATTACGATCTCGTGGTAGATCAACTCTTGTAATACTCATACTCATCAAGATCAATCAAGCAGGAAGTAGGGTATTACCTCTATAGAGAGGGCCCGAACCTGGCTAAACATCGTGTCCCCTGTCTCTTGTTACCATCGACCTTAGACGCACAGTTCGGGACCCCCTACCCGAGATCCGCCGGTTTTGACACCGACATTGGTGCTTTCATTGAGAGTTCCACTGTGCCGTCGACGAAAGGCTCGATGGCCCCTTCAATCGTTGATAGTGACGCTGTCCAAGGAGAAACCTGCCTCCCCGGACAGATCTTTGTGTTCGGCGGCTTCACACTACGGGCCAACTCGTGTGGCTACCTGGAGCAGATCGATAGCTACGCCCCTGGCCGTCAAGTTAGATTTGGGAGCTTGAATTACGTCGCGGACATCCATGGAGATTTGATCTTCGCCGGATTTGAGACCGCGGCGACTGCTTCTGGCCACCTTGACGGACATGACCTAAATCTGTCGTCAGACCGCATCCAGGAGATAGCTACTGTAACCCCTCTGGCTTTAGATCCAGAGCACACTGTGGTATCCAAGGATCGGAGGCTCGACCCCACCATGGAGGCCACAGACTCCCCGGCATTGGAGCCGCACATGGACCTAACCTCACACAATATCTGTGTCATCGGAATTCCGGACTCGTCTCTGGTTGTAAGTTCCGAACCGTGTGAGTCCGCGGATACCGAACTTGCTCGCTTATCGATCTTTGAGTTCAGCGCCGCAGACATCTTCCAGCACTCGCCCTTGGGCGATGTGCTGAACTCATTAAAGAACTTGTCCTTGGCGGGGGACTCACAGGCAAACTATGTACAGTTCGAACTAGGGGCTGATGATGGGGAATTTTGCTTCCCACCCGCCACCCACTTCATAGCCACTGCCGAAGACTTAACCGATACGCTTGGCTACGACTCCGAAGACATCGACTGTATGGACGACGATGCCGGAGACGAGAGGCCCAAAACCCGCCGTTCACTGGACGATGGACGACCACTTCCTCATATGACGTCTACATCGTAGATACGCCGAAGAATAATAGCGGCGATGACAAGGAAAATCCAGCAAAGGAGGACCCTCCTAAAACACAACCAAAGCGCCGGCGTCAGCGGCGCCGCTCTAAATCCCGCCGCAGCAGGGACAACAACATTGGCACAGGAGACGACAACACTCCGGATGATGCCAGATACGTCTCCAACGTATCTATAATTTTTGATTGTTCCATGCTATATTATATTCTGTTTTGGACATTAATGGGCTTTATTATACACTTTTATATTATTTTTGGGACTAACCTATTAACCGAAGGCCCAACCCAGAATTGTTGTTTTTTGCCTATTTCAGAGTTTCGCAGAAAAAGAATATCAAACGGAGTCCAAACGGAATGAAACCTTCGGGAACGTGATTTTCGGAACGAATGTGATCTAGAGGACTTGGACTCTACGTCAAGACATCAACCAGGAGGGCACGAGGTAGGGGGCGCGCCTACCCCCCTGGGCGCGCCCTCCACCCTCATGGGCCCCATGTTGCTCCACCGACGTACTTCTTCCTCCTATATATACCTACGTACCCCCAAACTACCAGATACGGAGCCAAAAACCTAATTCCACCTCCGCAACCTTTTGTACCCATGAGATCCCATCTTGGGGCCTTTTCCGGAGCTCCGCCGGAGGGGGCATTGATCATGGAGGGCTTCTACATCAACACCTTAGCCTCTCCGATGATGTGTGAGTAGTTTACCTCAGACCTTCGGGTCCATAGTTATCAGCTAGATGGCTTCTTCTCTCTTTTTGGATCTCAATACAATGTTCTCCCCCTCTCTTGTGGAGATCTATTCGATGTAATCTTCTTTTGTGGTGTGTTTGTTGAGACCGATGAATTGTGGGTTTATGATCAAGTTTATCTATGAACAATATTTGAATCTCCTCTGAATTCTTTTATGTATGATTGGTTATCTTTGCAAGTCTCTTCGAATTATCAGTTTGGTTTGGCCTACTAGATTGATCTTTCTTGCAATGGGAGAAGTGCTTAGCTTTGGGTTCAATCTTGTGGTGTCCTTTCCCAGTGACATTAGGGGCAGCAAGGCACGTATTGTATTGTTGCCATCGAGGATAACAAGATGGGGTTTATATCATATTGCATGAGTTTATCCCTCTACATCATGTCATCTTGCTTAAAGCGTTACTCTGTTCTTATGAACTTAATACTCTAGATGCATGCTGGATAGCGGTCGATGTGTGGAGTAATAGTAGTAGATGCAGGCAGGAGTCGGTCTACTTGTCTCAGACGTGATGCCTATATACATGATCATACCTAGATATTCTCATAACTATGCTCAATTCTGTCAATTGCTCAACAGTAATTTGTTCACCCACCGTAATACTTATGCTCTCGAGAGAAGCCTCTAGTGAAACCTATGCCCCCCGGGTCTATTTTCCATCATATTAATCTTCCAACACTTAGCTATTTTTATTACCTTTTATTTTACTTTGCATATTTATCATAAAAATACCAAAAATATTATCTTATCATATCTATCAGATCTCACTCTCGTAAGTGACCGTGAAGGGATTGACAACCCCTTTATTGCGTTGGTTGCCAGGATTTATTTGTTTGTGTAGGTGCGAGGGACTCGTGCGTGGCCTCCTACTGGATTGATACCTTGGTTCTCAAAAACTGAGGGAAATACTTACGCTACTTTGCTGCATCACCCTTTCCTCTTCAAGGGATAACCAACGCAGTGCTGAAGAGGTAGCAATGCCGAAGACACAGAAGAACCCGATGAGCAAACTGCTGAACGAGACAATCGAGAATCAGGGCATGCCAGCCCCGACGAACAGGCCATAGAAGAAGACTCGGAGGACGGTAGTTACCGTCCGCCCTCCGACGAGGAGGCGAGCCTTGGCAGCGAAGACTTCATCGTGCCGGAGGAACCCCTGGAGCAGGAGCGCTTCAAGAGCCAGCTAATAGCCACCGCAAGGAGCCTGAAAAAGAAACACCAGCAGCTTCAAGCCGACCAAGATCTTCTCGTCGACAGATGGACTGACGTCCTGCAGCAGAAGAATATGGCCTCAGATGCCCAGCCAAGAGTTACCCAAAGCGAAGGTTGCTACCTTAGTTCGATGAAGAGGCGCCGCAGCACATACCTCCCTCACATAACGCGGCCGACCGAACACTTCGCGATCAGGACAGTGCGGCGGATCGACCACCTCGTGGTCGGGATAGAGCGGCAATTCAAGCCGAACATCCTGCCCCGCCGCCACGGAAAATAGAGACAAAACAGTTTGGGGTCATACATACGACCTCCGGCAAACCCTGGGCAGTAGAGCAGGACATACAAGATCGATCTACGGATCGAGAGGACGTGCCTTGACACACGACAATGGCTACCTATTCGGACGTGACAAACCTAGTCACGCTCGAGCCGATAACCATAGATGGACTCCATCAGAGCTACGTCGCGACGCGACCCGCTATAGAGGTGCCGCACACCCTCTTTGCTTCACTGATGAAGTAATGGACCATGAATTCCCCGAAGGGTTCATGCCCGTCAATATTGAATCATACGACAGAACAACCGATCCCGCGGTATGGATTGAGGATTTTATTCTCCACATTCACATGGCCCGCGGAGATGACCTCCATGCTATCAAATACCTCCCACTAAAACTCAAAGGGCCAGCTCGGCACTGGTTAAATAGCCTGCCTGAAAATTCTATTGGCAGCTGGGAGGACTTGGAAGAAGCCTTTCTCGACAACTTCCAAGGTACATATGTCCGGCCGCCGGCCGCCGATGACTTAAGCCACATAGTTCAACAGCCCGGAGAGTCAGCCAGGAAATTCTGGACTAGGTTCCTAACTAAAAAGAACCAGATCGTCGACTGTCCAGATGTAGAAGCCCTAGCGGCCTTTAAACATAGCAATCGCGACGAATGGCTCGCCCGCCACCTCGGCCAAGAAAAGCCGAAGTCCATGGCCGCCCTCATGGCCCTCATGACCCGCTTTTGTGCGGGTGAGGACAGCTGGCTGGCTCGTAGTAAAAACACAGCCAGCGAGGCAGGCCCCTCCGAGGCCAAAAATAACAACAGCAAGCTCCGACGCAACAGAAACAAACGCCGAAGCAATAGCGATAACACCGATGAAAGTGCTGTAAATGCCGGATTCAGCGGCTCCAAGTCCGGTAAGCGGAAAAAGCCGTATCAAAGAAACAATCAGGGACCATCTAGCATGGACCGCATACTTGACCGTCCGTGCCAAATCCATGGCACCCCTCACAAACCAACCAATCATACCAACAGAGATTGCTGGGTTTTAAAGCAAGCCGGCAAGTTAAACGCCGAGAATAAGGAAAAGGGATCGCAGAGCAAGGACGATGACGAGGAGCCCCTGCAGCCAACCACATGGGAACAGAAGAAGTTTCCCCCTCAAGTAAAAATGGTAAACATGATATACGCTACACACATCCCCAAAAGGGAGCGCAAGCGCGCACTAAGGGACGTTTATGCGATAGAGCGGTTGCTCCAAAATTCAACCCATGGTCATCATGCCCGATCACTTTTGATCGTCGGGATCATCCGACCAGTATCCAGCACGGTGGATCAGCCGCACTAGTCCTAGACCCAATCATGAACGGATTCCACCTAACGCGAGTCCTCATGGACGGTGGCAGCAGTCTCAACCTGCTTTATCAGGATACAGTGCGAAAAGTCGGCATTAATCCATCAAGGATCAAACCAACAAAGACTACCTTTAAAGGAGTCATACCAGGTGTAGAGGCCCGCTGTATGGGCTCAATCACACTAGAGGTTGTCTTCGGATCACTGACAACTTCCGAAGCGAGGAGTTAATCTTCGACATCATCCCATTCGGCAGTGGTTATCACACACTGCTCGGACGGACTGCATTTGCTCGGTTCAACGCGGTGCCGCACTATGCTTATCTCAAGCTCAAGATGCCCGGTCCACGCGGCGTAATAACGGTCAACAGAAACACGGAACACTCCCCCCGTACAGAGGAGCACACCGCCGCCCTAGCAGCAGAAGTACAAAGCGGCCTTCTCAAGCAGAACCGTAATCCGACTGCTGAGCCCTTGGACGTCGTTAAGAAGGTCCGGACTATGCTGCGACAGAATAGCTCGGCTCGTCAAGAGCTCGATTAGCAATTGGGCCTCCGTCCCAGTCCCGATCAGGCAGTGGCATTCGTACCACGCGTACATAATTACGCACTCAAAATTCCATGGGCATCGATGGAGGCACATAAATTTTGTGATCCACAGTTCGGCTTGACCGATCCCGGACACACGTATACTTTTACTATTTCCTTTTTCCTTCTCCAGGTTTCTTTTACATAGGCCTTCTTGGACGGCCTAATTATCAGTCTTGTAAAAGGATAAAAACACTAAGGAGGCAAGGAGTTTTGGCGTACAAGGGAATCCCCAGGTGGTCTCTGCCAAGGATTACTATACCTGTTTTACATACCTGCACGCAGCTCGCTTTTGGTCATGGCATGTTAAAATAGCCTTATTTGCTTATCGCATTTCTTGTATAAGTACGCCTCAACGTATTCATCACATTACAATGGTAAATAAATGGTAGCATCAGCTTATTACTTGATTTTCTCCTGGCCTTCGTATTTATTACTCATCGAACCCGTACACTCTGGTACGTATCACTTCGTCAAGGGCTTCATCACACCCCGTAGTATGGCAATAAAGTCCGAACACTTTTTATAGTACAGTTCGGCACCCCAAACTTATAGCATTATATGCATCGGCTCCGAATCATGTCTTTGGTCAATAGTTGGGTTGCCCGACTCCTGTGCTTACTACCTTACGTTCCGCTATATCGGCTAGGGTAGTAAAGGGAGAACTACTGCGATTGTGTCCCGGTTCTTCCGGACGAGCACCTTAGTAGAGAAGGTCGAAAACTGACTGTCATGATGCAGCGAGAGCTGGTCAGCTGTTCGAGAGGTTTCAAATCCTTAGAGATTTTTTCCGCTTTATGCGAGGAATCGGTTTTTATCCAATCAGGCGTGTATAGCGCCCCTAGCTCGGTCTTCCGAATACCAAGGGCTTCGCCAAGATTCTTATTGTCAAACCCCTATGGCTACGTGAGGGCGATAAAAGCCGTATAGTCTGATTGCCTTGTTCGTTGCGCTAAACACCTCCTTTAAGGACCAGAATGTGGAGTAAAGAGTGTTTAGATTTGTCCTGAACACCCCCGTAGTATCTACGTGGGGGCAGAAGCCGACGACTGGTTAACCCTCAGATTACATAAACGGCCGCACAGGAGGTCAAATTTTAAGACTCACAAGCATAATGACTTGTTTCATGTTACAAGACAAGATAACATGAATGTTTTCATGGGAATATAACATCCTTCGCACATTGCTCCGCCACAAGGCGGGATCCCTCCAGGACACCATCAAAATATAGCTCGGGTCGGCGGTGCTCCTTGCCCTCAGGCGGCCCTTCAGTCATCAGCTTCTTGGCATCCATCTTCACCCAGTGCATCTTCACGCGGGCGAAGGCCATCCGTGCACCTTCAATGCAGACCGACCGCTTTATGACTTCACAAGTCCGAAGTAGCTGCTGGGCACAAGCTCGGCAGGCCACAGCTGGACTATTAGGTCCTTCATGGCTAGCTCGCCCGCCTTGTGCAGCTCGACCAGCTGTTTCAGCTGGTCGCTGAAGGGCACCGGATGTTCTGGTCCAAAGTATTGGGACTAGAACAGTTTCTCCAAAGAACTCCCTTCTTCGGCTCGATAGAACTCGGCAGCATCCGATATGTTGCGCGACAAATCCGTAAACGCCCCTAGAGAGCTCCAAATTCGGGTAAGTAAAAGGAACGTTTCCTTCACAGACTTGCTTTGCATAATGAAAGCCTTACCCGCCGCGATCTTCTTGGCCGCCTGGATTTCCTGGAGGGCACTCTGGGCTTTGGCTCGGGCATCTCGTGCGCTTTGGCGGGTCTTCGCAAGTTCGGACGCTTGCGTCTTACACTACTAGAAAAACGACTATAGCTAATATGGACATTAATGGCGCACCATGTATGTGGTGCGCCACTGCTATATAGCAGTGGCGCACCAGAATCAGGTGCGCCATTGCTATGTTTTTACTAATGGCGCACCACATGAGCAGTGCGCCATTGCTATTTTTTGGGTCCATCCCCCCCACCAGACATAGCAATGGCGCACCACACCTAGGTGCGCCGCTGCTATGCTACACAGTAGTGGCGCACCTAGGTGTGGTGCGCCATTGCTATGTCTCACACACAAACACCCCCCTTGTCGATCGCCTTTTAGGTTTTTTAAAAAATAAAAGAAAATGATAAGAGATTAAAAAAATTAAAAAATAGATGCCCATGTGTTATGTGTTCTAGTTGTTAGGAAAATTAACAAACATGAATTTTGAATTTTTTTGCAAAAGGCCGCCGTGTTTCGATAAAATGGCCGTAACTTTTGCATACGACCTCCGATGAAAAAGTTTTTTATATGAAAAATCATCTACTCGAAAAGTTACATAAGAATTCAACTGGGGGAACCCCATTGAAGATTTTTAGAATCCTCAAAAACCTAACAGAAAAAAGTTACGGGGCTTTCAAGATCTGGAGAGGCAAAAAAATTCAAAAAAAATCAAACTCAGTAATGGCGCACCTGCCCATGGTGCGCCATTACTATATTCCCGCCTTCAAAATTCACACTATATCAAAAAAAATAAAAAAAGTTAGTAATGGTGCACCTGCCCAAGGTGCGTCATTACTATCTTCCCGCCTTCAAAATTCAAAATAAATAAAAAAAATAAAAAAAGTTAGTAATGGCGCACCTGCCCACGGTGCGCCATTACTATGCCGTATATATGGCTGGGCGGGGTCCTCTCCTCCACTCCATCTCCTCCTCTCCTCCACTCCATCTCCTCCTCTCCTCCACTCCATCTCCTCCTCTCCTCCACTCCATCTCCCCTCCTCTCCTCCACCATACTCCCCTCCTCCTCCTCCTGTCCGGCGACCTCCTCCTCCCTCCTCTCCTCTCCTCCCCTCACGGTTTCTCCCCGCTCCTCTCCGGTGAGCTCCTCCTCCCTCCTCTCCGGTGATCTACTCCTCCCTCCTCTCCGGTGATCTCCTCCTCCCTCCTCTCCGGTGATCTCCTCCTCCCTCCTCTCCGGTGATCTCCTCCTCCCTCCTCTCTGGTGATCTCCTCCTCCCTCCTCTCCTCCCCTCCCCTCACGGTTTCTCCTCCCTCCTCTCCGGTGAACTCCTCTCCGGCGACCTCCTCCTCCTCTCCGGCGATGTAGGCGAGCTCCTCTCTGGTGACCTCCTCCTCCACCTCTCCGACGATGTAGGCGAGCTCCTCTCCGGTGTCCTCCTCCTCCTCCCTCCTCTCCTCCTCACGGTCTCTCCTCGGCCCTCCTCTCCGGCGAACTCCTCTCCGACAAAAGAACGTACAAGATCCAAAAACGAGAACAAAATTTGAAAAAATATCATGCAAAAAAACGAGCAAAAAAAGGGCAAAAAAATCGCGATCCAAATTCAAAATTCAAAAATAGCAATGGCGCACGGTGGGTGTTAGACGGTGCGCCACTACTATTTTCCCGCCTTGAAAATTCAGAAAAAAATAAAAAAAATGAAAAAAGTTACTAGTGGCGCACCTGTAACAATAGTAATGGCGCACTACAAGGTGCGCCACTGTTACCTGCAATACTAATGGCGCACCAGAGGTGCGCCATTAGTATTTGTTACTAGTGGCGTGGTAGTAGTGGCGCACCTATAGTGCGCCATTAATAGCCAAAATAGGTGCGCCTAACAACCTTTTTTCTAGTAGTGTTAGAATCACGCTCCAATGACTCATACTTTTTGACGGCGTCCTGGAGCTCTTACTGGACCTCGCCGACCCGGGCCTCGTGCTTCTCGCGTGCGGCGCGCTCCTTGGCTGCTTTGTCCTCGGCCTCGGCTAACGCCTTCTTGAGGGCCGCCACCTCGGTCGTGGCCCCTAACAAAGTTCATGACGCTTTAGTCCGTACAAAACATTCGTTCTTCCTAAAAATATACGCGCAGGTTACTGCATACCTTGGCTGCCCTCAAGATGCTTCTTTACGAGGCTGAGCTCTTCATTGGCCCGCTCCAGGCTCTGCTTCAGGCCGGAGACCTCCGCAGTATGAGCGGTAGCAGCCAGCAGTGACGCCTGCTTATTTACATAAACATATTATGTTGCCATCAATTACCAAAAAGGGGGAGAATGAAAGCACAAGTGCTCCCTGGGTGATTTTGATAATTAATGTCAACATATCTCTTGTTGGACTAATGCTTCTACCTAGTATGTTTCAGATAAGTTCAACAATGGAGTGGCATGGACTAGAGGATGTGGAACCCCTTCAAGATGCTAAGGACAAAGGATTGGCTCAAGCTCAAAGCTCAGGACTCTACATTTTCTATTTTAGTGATCCAAGATCACATTGAGTCCATAGGAAAGCCAATACTATTAAGAGGGGATGAGGTGTTGCTTAATGGCTTGCTTGCTCAAAGTGCTTAGTGATATGCTCCAAAGCCCTCAACCGCTTTCTCACATCCACATATGTCCCAAACCAAAAGTCAAACTCGGCCCCACCAAAACTTTCTATCCGGCGCCACCGAGTTCTCTTGACATAGCCACTGCCAGAAACCCTAATCAATTCGGTCTCACCGATGGGATCTCGGTCTCACCGAGATGGGCTTGCAAACTCTCTGTTGCCTACTGCAATAATTTCGCTCTCACCGAGATATGCAATCGGCTCCACCAAGTTTGCTTGGCCAACTTTCTGTTTCACTTATTACCCAAATCGGTCCCACCGAGTTTGAGTAATCGGTCAAACCGAGATGAGGCTTTACCCTAACCCTAGCACATCGGTCCCACCGAGTTGATCAATTCGGTCCCGCCGAAATGCCTAACGGTCACATTTTGAACTAAATCGGTCCGACCGAGTTTCATTATTCGGTCCCACCGAGTTTGGTAAATTGTGTGTAACGGTTAGATTTTGTGTGGAGGCTATATATGCCCCTCCACCCACTCTTCATTCGTGGAGAGAGCCATCAGAACATGCCTACACTTCCAACATACATTTTCTGAGAGAGAACCACCTACACTTGTGTTGAGGTCAAGATATTCCATTCCAACCACATAAATCTTGATCTCTAGCCTTCCCCAAGTTGCTTTCCACTCAAATCTTCTTTCCACCAAATCCAAATCCTGTGAGAGAGAGTTGAGTGTTGGGGAGACTATCATTTGAAGCACAAGAGCAAGGAGTTCATCATCAACACACCATTTGTTACCTCTTGGAGAGTGGTGTCTCCTAGATTGGTTAGGTGTCACTTGGGAGCCTCCGTCAAGATTGTGGAGTTGAACCAAGGAGTTTGTAAGGGCAAGGAGATCGCCTACTTCGTGAAGATCTACCCGAGTGAGGCAAGTCCTTCGTGGGCGACGGCCATGGTGGGATAGACAAGGTTGCTTCTTCGTGGACCCTTCGTGGGTGGAGCCCTCCGTGGACTCGCGCAACCATTACCCTTCGTGGGTTGAAGTCTCCATCAACGTGGATGTACGATAGCACCACCTATCGGAACCACGGATAAAAATCTCCGTGTCTCCAAATTGCGTTTGCACACTCCAATCCCATCCCTTTACATTCTTGCAACTTGCATGCTTTACTTTCCGCTGCTCATATACTCTTGTCATGCTTGCTTGATATGTATTATGAATGTTTAAACTTGTGCCAAAACTCCACTTCAACTTAAAGAAATTAAAAACTACAACTTTTCTTACTTAGAGTCTATTCACCCCCGCTCTAGACACCTCTTCTCGATCCTTTCAATTGGTATTAGAGCTTTGGTCTCCATTGCTTTGGTTTAATCACCATTGGAGGAAGATGGATGAGTCTACGTTGGGGAGTCTTAGACGTAGAGTGCCTATTCTTGATGGAGAGTTCTTTCATGAGTGGAAAAATGAGATGCTTGAGATTTTCAATGAATATCATTTGAGCAAGTACATCACTAGCCCTTGTGCACCTCATGTTGATCCTTTGCATCCTACCCTTGATGAGTCTATTAACATGATCCGAAACCTTAGAACTGTTAATCTTATCACTAGAGGCTTGCCTAGAAACTTGATTGGATGTTTGCCTCTCTTGATTGTGCCTACACTATATGGAGATTTCTCGAGGAAATATTTCCAAACTATTCCTTGCAAAACTTAGATGAAATTCTTCATAAGTCTATTGCCTTGAGTAAGATGAATTCTAGTAATCCTAAGTTTGGTGATTGTCTATTTGAGCTTACCAATCTCATGCGTGCCAAAGGAGATGTTGGAATCATTAGCAATATCATATCCGAAGCTATTAGAATTCATAAAGGTGACCATTGTGATGATCATTTATCTAATGAATTACCCTCTCTAGGAATTGATCAAATACAAGACGATGTTGAACATGGATACTATGATGAGGATGATGATAGTGACAGTGATCTTGACGATGCGATGAGACACTTTGGTCTTATGGCTAATCTTCACGGCTACATGGCTGGAGGAAAGGAATGGGTCCTTGATAGTGGATGTACTGATCATATGACCGGAGACAAGGATATGTTTCGTGAGCTTGCTGAAAACGACGGCCCTCGAAAGTATGTCACTTTTGGTGATAACTCAAAGGGTAAGGTGGTTGGCCTCGGTAAGGTGGCCATCTCACATGATAGCTCCATACAAAACATCATGCTCGTTGAATCTCTTGGGTACAATTTACTTTCAGTATCTAGACTTGCTGATTTTGGTTTCAATGTCCTATTTACTGAAGTAGATTGCCAAGTGTTTCGAAGAGACAATCATAAAATGGTCTTTACCGGTATACGTAGAGGTGATCTTTACATTGTTGATTTCACTAAAAAGGCTCAACCTAGAACTTGCTTAATTGCTAAATCTTCTAAAGGCTGGTTGTGGTATAGAAGGTTAGGTCATGTGGGCATGCGAAATCTTGATAAGCTTATTAAAGGTGATCATATCCTTGGAGTGAAAGATGTTATATTTGACAAGGATAGACTTTGTAGTGCTTGTCAGGCAGGAAAACAAGTTGGAGGGAGTCACCCCGTGAAGAACATCATGACCACGAGAAGACCGCTCGATCTACTTCACATGGATCTCTTTGGTCCCAATGCCTACAAGAGTCTCGGTGGTAACTCATTTGGTCTAGTCATAGTCGATGATTTTTCAAGTTACGTGGGTGTTCTTTCTTGATGATAAATCACAGGTCCAAAAGATCTTCAAAAACTTCGCATGGAAGGCCCAAAATCAATTTGAACTGAAGATCAAGAAGGTTCGGAGCGACAACGGAACGGAGTTCAAGAACGCAAATGTGGATACCTTTCTTGACGAAGAGGGGATTTCACACGAGTTCTCGGCTACGTACACACCTCAACAAAATGGAGTTGTTGAGAGGAAGAACCGGACTCTTATTGAGATGGCAAGAACGATGCTTGATGAGTACAAGACTCCAAAACACTTTTGGGCGGAAGCGGTTGAGACAGCTTGTCATGCAACAAATCGCTTGTATCTTCACAAGCTACTCGGCAAGACGGCATACGAGCTCCTCACCGGTAACAAACCCCAAGTTGGATACTTTCGAGTATTCGGCTCAAAGTGCTACATTCTTGATAAGCATCGTCGTTCTAAATTTGCTCCTAAATCTCATGAAGGTTTCCTACTTGGTTATGGCTCAAACTCTCACACTTACCGTGTCTACAACAATTTCACCCGAAAGGTTGAAGAGACGGTAGATGTGAAGTTTGATGAATCTAACGGCTCGCAAGTAGAGCAATTGCCAATTGATGTAGGAGACAAAGACCCTTCGGAAGCAATCCAAGACTTGTCTATTGGCAAGATTCGTCCAACGGAGGTGAAGGAGAGTACCTCGTCCATCCAAGTGGAAGCTTCCACCTCACGACAAGGTGAACCAAGAGTTGATACGGAAGCATCCACAAGTGGGACACACCAAGACGAAGAAAACGAGGAAGTACACCAAGATGAACATCAACAACCTCCTTCTCCACCACGACAAGAGAACGACAACGTCAACAATGAAGAAGGCCAAGAAGAAGAACAAGATGAAGAGGATGTTCCACCCCGAGCCAAGCAAAAGCTCCCACGAGTTCGAGCAAGAGTCGCCAAAGACCATCCCGTCGAGAAAATCTACAATGATATCCAAACCGGGAGAATCACTCGCTCTAAAACTCGTTTGGCTAACTTTTGTGAACATTATTCATTCATCTCTAGCATTGAACCTATGAAGGTTGAAGAAGCATTGGAAGATCCGGATTGGATAAACGCCATGCATGAAGAGCTACACAACTTTGAGAGAAATCAAGTGTGGACATTGGTTGAGAAGCCCGACAACAACCACAACATCATCGGTACCAAATGGGTGTTTCGCAACAAGCAAGATGAAGATGGACAAGTTGTTCGCAACAAAGCACGTCTAGTCGCCCAAGGCTACACTCAAGTCGAAGGTATGGACTATGGTGAGACATATGCCCCCGTTGCTAGACTTGAGTCCATTCGCATCTTACTTGCTTATGCTAATCACCATGATATCACCTTGTACCAAATGGACATTAAAAGTGCTTTTCTAAATGGTGAAATAGAGGAGGAAGTTTATGTTAAGCAACCTCCCGGCTTTGTCAATCCTAAGAAACCTAATCATGTTTACAAACTTCACAAAGCTCTTTATGGTCTTAAACAAGCTCCTAGAGCGTGGTATAAATGCTTGACCAAGTTCCTTATTGAAAAAGGCTTTGAAATTGGAAAAATAGATTCTACTCTTTTACTAAAAGGGTTAATGGAGAACTATTTGTGTGCCAAATTTATGTTGATGATATTATATTTGGTTCGACTAACCCTCATTTTAGTGAGAAGTTTGGAAAGCTAATGTCGGAGAAGTTTGAGATGTCTATGATGAGTGAACTCAAATTCTTTCTCGGTTTGCAAATCAAGCAAACTAAGGAAGGTACCTTTGTCTCTCAAACAAAGTACACCAAGGACTTATTCAAGAAGTTCAATATGCAAGAATGCAAAGGTATGACTACACCCATGCCTACTAGTGGACATCTTGATTTGACCAAAGATGGTGAACCGGTTGATCAAAAGGTTTACCGCTCCATGATTGGTTCATTGTTATATCTATGTGCCTCTCGTCCCGATATTATGCTAAGTGTGTGCATGTGTGCACGATATCAAGCGGCCCCTAAAGAATGTCATCTTAAGGCTGTGAAAAGGATAGTGAGATACTTAATACACACACCAAATTTTGGCATTTGGTATCCTAAGAGGTCTTCTTTCGATCTTGTTGGTTACTCCGATTCGGACTATGCCGGAGACAAGGTTGATAGAAAGTCCACTTCGGGTACTTGTCAATTTCTTGGTAGATCTCTTGTGTCTTGGTCCTCCAAGAAACAAAACTCGGTATCCTTATCCACCGCCGAAGCGGAATACATTGCCGCTGGTTCATGTTGTGCTCAATTACTTTGGATGACCCAAACTCTCAAGGACTATGGGATATATGTGAAACATGTTCCATTGCTTTGTGACAATGAAAGTGCTATCAAGATTGCTCACAATCCCGTGCAACATTCTCGAACTAAGCATATTGAAGTTCGTCATCATTTCATTCGAGATCACGTTGCCAAAGGGGACATTGATCTTAAGCATGTTCGCACCGATAAGCAATTGGCGGATATATTCACCAAACCGCTTGATGAGAAAGTCTTTTGCCGTTTGAGAGGTGAATTGAACATCATTGATGCTTCAAACTTGGAGCAGGAACCCCATTTGGATACATGCAAGGCATGAGCCTTTGACTAATCCTTGATATTTCCTTCATGTTGCTATTTATATGTCTTGGATGTATTTGCACCCTTGCATGCTATCTAACCCTTGTAGGTAGTTGGATGAATCTAAATCTATGAGATTGCAACCCACTCACATCTTGAGCAATTTCTACATCACCAAGTCTCTACACAATGGTGGTTGAAGACAAGGAAGCACGAAACCCTTCAAACATATCCTTTGACAAATTCTATATTAATTTTTGTGATTGTCATTTTGGATACACAAGTGCTCTTCCTTGCAAGACTAACCCATGTAGGTAGATGAACTCAAATTACAAGTGGTGCTCCCAACTCTTGATGAGCTACATCAACCTTGAGCAACCCACACAAGTTCAACTACATGATCGAGATCAACACCACCACCCAAGGTATGTTATTCCATCTTAGAGAAGCTTTACTCCAAGTCATGGGTCAAAGCAACTCAACAAGATGTGAATACATCGAGATGCTTAAACAAAAAATGGTAACCCCATTTTGAGCTTAAAACTATGAGTATGACCTATGATCAAGTGATCACACTTGACTCCTAAGTCAATATACTCTAACATAGGTGACATTGTCGCCGACCAATTCTAGATGAAGTTCTCTTGTGTTTTTCTGTGCTCTTGCATTTGTCTCATGCATACTTCATCTAAATTTCTTTTCTTTTTCTGCATTCCCTGCATCCAATTTATTGCAAATCTTTCAGCAAATTCCTTGCAAATCCTTGTGAGATCTTACTTGCCTAGTGAGCTGAGGTGACAAGTGTTTTCACTGTGATGAACTCGGTCACAATGGTTTGTTTCCTTCGGTCCAACCGAATTCTTTCGGCGCCACCAAAGCACACAACTCGGTGTCACCGATTTCACTGCAGGAAAGACAGCTTGCCACTTGTTCCTGGATTCTTTTTGCTCCAGCTCCACTCAATGATTCTTGTCCTCTACAGCATCACATTCGACTTGCTGCTTTGTTCTGTGACTCAAGGACCAAACCCATTTGTAACAAAATCCAAAAGAACCCTTCATGGAAATTGATGTCAAAGGGGGAGAGAGAGATCACATCAAAGCTTAATCATTTCTATAGGGGGAGATAATACTCAGGGGGAGAGTGTAAGAAACCCCAGATGCTTGGTGTTCAAGAGGAGAGAAGTCACATGTCTTTTAGAGGGGAAAGACATGTTCATATTTGATTGTTTGCATTAGCTCTGTTTCCTTTCTTTGCTCTGATTTTCTGTTCCATATCTTCTCCCAGTATCCCATGCTAGATTCAGGGGGAGCAAGACACCTAAGGGAAGGAAATCCTTGAATTCATTGCACACCTTTACCTTTGGGGACATGTCTATATCCAATGGGGTACTTAGTACTCACTCTCTACATGTCATCCCAGTCTTGGTACTCTTGTGGTTTCTTTTGTTTGCTCTGGCTAGTAGGTGTATCTGTGTGTATCTAACCTTGTTTACTCAGGTTCATTCCTTCCTAAGCCAACTCAAGACCACAAGGTAAGTATATGCTTCACAGTCATGTGTATGAGGATTTCTTGCTGATGTACATACTATTTGCAAAAAGGACTCATGAGCATGAAGGTACATTTCCTATATTCACATCATTTGCTCTGATGCATATAGCCAAGATACATGTAACACATTGCTTACTCTATCATGCTTATGCATTCACATGCTCCTATATTCCATATTTACATGATTGCATACATGTAGGGGGAGCCTATGCATGTTACATGTCTTTCCAAAGCTTTACTTGTTATTCTCTATATCTTTATCTAAAGCTTTGATGTATGTTGTCATCAATTACCAAAAAGGGGGAGATTGAAAGCACAAGTGCTCCCTGGGTGATTTTGGTAATTAATGTCAACATATCTCTTGTTGGACTAATGCTTCTACCTAGTATGTTTCAGATAAGTTCAACAATGGAGTGGCATGGACTAGAGGATGTGGAACCCCTTCAAGATGCTAAGGACAAAGGATTGGCTCAAGCTCAAAGCTCAGGACTCTACATTTTCTATTTTAGTGATCCAAGATCACATTGAGTCCATAGGAAAGCCAATACTATTAAGAGGGGATGAGGTGTTGCTTAATGGCTTGCTTGCTCAAAGTGCTTAGTGATATGCTCCAAAGCCCTCAACCACTTTCTCTCATCCACATATGTCCCAAACCAAAAGTCAAACTCGGCCCCACCGAAACTTTCTATCCGGCGCCACCGAGTTCACTTGACATAGCCACTGCCAGAAACCCTAATCAATTCGGTCTCACCGATGGGATCTCGGTCTCACCGAGATGGGCTTGCAAACTCTCTGTTGCCTATTGCAATAATTTCGGTCCCACCGAGATATGCAATCGGTCCACCGAGTTTGCTTGGCCAACTTTCTGTTTCGCTTATTACCCAAATCGGTCCCACCGAGTTTGAGTAATCGGTCAAACCGAGATGAGGCTTTACCCTAACCCTAGCACATCGGTCCCACCGAGTTGATCATATCGGTCCCACCGAAATGCCTAACGGTCACATTATGAACTAAATCGGTCCGACCGAGTTCTCTGAATCGGTCCCACCGAGTTTGGTAAATTGTGTGTAACGGTTAGATTTTGTGTGGAGGCTATATATACCCCTCCACCCACTCTTCATTCGTGGAGAGAGCCATCAGAACATGCCTACACTTCCAACATACATTTTCTGAGAGAGAACCACCTACACTTGTGTTGAGGTCAAGATATTCCATTCCAACCACATAAATCTTGATCTCTAGCCTTCCCCAAGTTGCTTTCCACTCAAATCTTCTTTCCACCAAATCCAAATCCTGTGAGAGAGAGTTGAGTGTTGGGGAGACTATCATTTGAAGCACAAGAGCAAGGAGTTCATCATCAACACACCATTTGTTACCTCTTGGAGAGTGGTGTCGCCTAGATTGGTTAGGTGTCACTTGGGAGCCTCCGTCAAGATTGTGGAGTTGAACCATGGAGTTTGTAAGGGCAAGGAGATCGCCTACTTCGTGAAGATCTACCCGAGTGAGGCAAGTCCTTCGTGGGCGACGGCCATGGTGGGATAGACAAGGTTGCTTCTTCGTGGACCCTTCGTGGGTGGAGCCCTCCGTGGACTATCGCAACCATTACCCTTTGTGGGTTGAAGTCTCCATCAACGTGGATGTACGGTAGCACCACCTATCGGAACCACGGATAAAAAATCTCCGTGTCTCCAAATTGCGTTTGCACACTCCAATCCCATCCCTTTACATTCTTGCAACTTGCATGCTTTACTTTCCGCTGCTCATATACTCTTGCCATGCTTGCTTGATATGTATTGTGAATGTTTAAACTTGTGACAAAACTCCACTTCAACTTAAAGAAATTAAAAACGGTAACTTTTCTTACTTAGAGTCTATTCACCCCCCCTCTAGACACCTCTTCTCGATCCTTTCAGGTGTGTGTTACCGGTCCGGATACAATTATCATGTCCGGAGACTATCTTGGAGTTCGGAAAGAAGGGAACCCGCCTTGCAATGCCGAAGACAAATCTGCGCGCCGGACTCCTCGTCATTGAAGCCAGGTTCAGGGGCTACCGAGGGAGTCCTGGACTAAGGGGTCCTCGGGTGTCCGGTCTGTTGGCCATGGGCTAGACTGATGGGCTGTGAAGACACGAAGACCGAAGACTGCACCCGTGTCGGATGGGACTCTCCTTGGCGTGGAGGCAAGCTTGGCGACCGGATACGTAGATTCTTTTCCTTTGTAACCGACCTTGTGTAACCCTAGATCTCCCTGGTGTCTATATAAACCGGAGGACTTAGTCCGGAAGGAGGAGAGACTCATTACCATAGTCATACAGGCTAGACTTCTAGGGTTTAGCCATTACGATCTCGTGGTAGATCAACTCTTGTAATACCTATACTCATCAAGATCAATCAAGCAGGAAGTAGGGTATTACCTCCATAGAGAGGGCCCGAACCTGGGTAAACATCGTGTCCCCTGTCTCCTGTTACCATCGACCTTAGACGCACAGTTCGGGACCCCCTACCCGAGATCCGCCGGTTTTGACACCGACAGTCAGCCCTGGAAGAAAACGTCTAAGACGTCCCAGCAGGGCCTCCCGAGACTCATGGAGGCAAAACCACCTCACCCAACTACTCCACCATGACCCACGTCATCACTCGATGTGGTGTGAAGCCGCATAGTGACTAAGTGGCGGCCATTCACCACATGGTAGCCTCTTTCTACGGGAAATGCCTACAAACGACACCCGTCCTGTGACGTGTTGAGCGAGCAGTTGTGAAGCTGGCAAAACAGCCCGGCAAGGCTTGCCTGGCAAGTGACGATGTGACGTCAAGCGGCGCATTTAATGCACCTTGTCAGCCTGTAGGGTTAGGTATGATAGCACTGTTTGCTATCTTATCAGTGCGTAATGACTACTTTGACATTGTGCTGACCCCTTAACCTATAAAAGGAGGCCCATGGCGATCGTAACAATGGTTAGAAGGTTGGATACCCACACATTCATACGCGCGTAGCCACTGTCGCCCTGAGGCAACCCTGCCGGGCAAGTGTACCACGCTCCACCACTATTCTTCCACCATCAGTCCACCAAAGCAGGAGTAGGGTTTTACGCCTCGCGGCGGCCCGAACCTGGGTAAAATTGCTCATGTGATCTCTGTCGTGCTGCCCCACGCTCTTCTGTTCTTTGTGCAATGTGACACCCCCCCTGCCGAACCAGCAAGGGGCCCATGGTCCCATAGGTGGCCGTGGTTTCCCACGACATCTTTGCCGCGCCAGGTAGGGGGGTCACTTGCGTGACCCTGAAAGCGTGCGCAGCGTGTCATCTTCATCGCCATCTTCATCTTCGGCGGCGCCATCGACCATGGCGCCCAACAAGAGATCCGGTGCTTCCGCTGACCCATCCACCTCCAAGGCTCTGCCACCCGCAGCCACCGATGCTACGGGGGGTGCGGACGCGCGCGAGGGTATGGACGTTGCTATGGATGTGGTCGGAGCAGGCGGCCCCATCACCACTTCCCCTGCGGCCGAAGCAGGAGCAGGAGACACAGGAGGAGAGCAACATCAACGCCCTGATGGCCATGCTCCACAAGGTACGGCTGAAGGGGTTACTCCATCCACACCCCTTCCTCTCGCCGACAAGCACAGTGAAAGTGCGTTATATCGACTAGAGGGGGGGGGTGAATAGGCGTTTTTTATGAATTCTTCACTGAGGAATTTGTGGGTGAGGAAATTCCTTAGCGAAGAACAACTTGCAGCGGAATAAGTACTCAAAAGTATGCATAACAGAACACAAGCATAGTCATCATGATGAAATGAAAACAAGCACAGAGTACAGAAAGCGTAAACACAGGATAACACAGGATGAACACAAACAGACTGAGGAAATTGAACCGAGGAAATTGAGAAAGTCTTCAGTCAAAGTCTTCAAACACATATATGAACAATTGCACAACACAGGAATGAGGAAATGAAAGAGCTGAGGAAATAGAACCAGTTGGCTTGGTGAAGACAATGATTTGGTAGACCAGTTCCAACTGTTGTCTCAGTTGTACGTTTGGTTGAATCGGCTAGGTATTTAAACATGAGGACACCCAGTCCCGGACACACAGTCCTCACCGTATTCTCCTTGAACTAAGGTCACACAGACCTCGTCCAATCACTCGTGGTAAGTCTTCAGGTGACTTCCGAACCTTCACAAACTCGGTCACTCGGCGATCCACAATTTCCTCTTGGATGCTCTAGACCATGACGCCTAACCGTCTGGAAGAAGCACAGTCTTCAAAGGTAACAAGCGTCGGATCCACGCATGATCAATCTCCTCAGTGATGCTCAATCACTTTGGGTTTGTAGGTGTTTGGGTTTGGGGTTTTTCCTCACTTGATGATTTTCGCTCAAAGTCCTCGGAGGATGGGATGCTCTCAAATGACAAGTGTCAGTTTCTCTCAGAGCAGCCAACCAGCCAGTGGTTGTAGGGGGCAGCTATTTATAGCCTAGGGAGCAGCCCGCATGATAAGACATAAATGCCCTTCAATGATATGACCGTTAGGTGGGTAGATATTTTGGGACAGCTGGCGCATAGCACAGCAACGGTCGGAAATTTGAGGTTCAAATTCCTCAGGTCTATCATGTTCCTCACTGTGTAGGCAATCCGCACTGGCGAATTCCTAACTCCTCAGTCAGAACAAATTCCTCAGAGACCAGAAGAACTTCGTCTCTGTCACTGAAGAATATGACTGAACTGTATGAGATTTCCAATGGCTTCACTCGAAGGGATTGGTAGGTGTAGGATTTTGAGTTGAGCATCACATGGAAAATTTTCCTTAGTATTTCCTCGACCCCCTTTAACAGTACGGTGTTTCCTATGACTCAAGAAAGAGAAAATGAAACTACGAAAACAAAAGTCTTCACGCTTCATATTCCTCAAATGAATACCATGTCTTCAAGGTCACACCAATTTCTTCACCTTCAAAGTCTTCAGAAATCCAAAGTCTTCAGTCGAAGAACTTCATTTTTAGGGGTCGACTTTCTCTGTAATTATCAAACTCCTCACAGACTTATAGATCTGTGTACACTCACAAACGCATTAGTCCCTTAACCTATAAGTCTTCAATACACCAAAATCACTAAGGGGCACTAGATGCACTTACAATCTCCCCCTTTTTGGTGATTGATGACAATATAGGTTAAGTTTTCAACGGGGATAAACATATGAAGTGTAAATACTGGTATTGAGGAATTTGATTGCAAGATATAGAAGAACTCCCCCTGAAGATGTGCATAGTGAGGAATTTGCTTTTGAAGCAATGCACACTTGAAGAGTTGAATCATGGAGATCTCCCCCTATATCTTGTAATTCATACACGCATTTGACATAATATATGAAGAATTTGAAATGCATGATGAAATATGGTGACTGATGTAATTCAGCATGCGTGCAATAACATTAACGAGGAATGCAGAAGAAACAGCAAAAGTATCAGGTCACCACAGAGTTTAAGTTTACAACTCGATCCAGCAAAGTCTTCAAAAGAACGAGAGTTGCAACTTAAAAAACGCCCATTTAAGATAGACCCGCTTGAAGACTAACTCAAATTTCTCCCCCTTTGTCATCAAATGACCAAAAGGGTCGAAAATGAGGACTAACGCCCCTGAAGAATATCAAGGTGATGAAGGAGCGTCAGCGTTGTTGGGGTCGGTTGTTGGAGTAGGGTCTGCCGCAGTGTCGTCCAAATCTTCATGTTCATCAGTGTCACGTATTGAAGAATAGGAGCTGGCCACCAAGGAAGGAACCTTGACCTTCTTGTACTTCTTCGGAGGAGGTGCAGCCCAGTCAAGATCGTCCTTGAGACCCATAGTCTTCAGATCTTCTTCACTATAGACTTGAGACATAACAGCCCAGGTGCGGTTGAGGATTTCATGAAGGTAGTAGTGGTTTTTCTTCACTGCATTGTGGGTAGCAGTCATGTTGTGAAGAATTGAACCAAACTGACGCTTGACCCATTTATGATTGCGACAACCTTCTGGTGAAGACTGAGGAGAAGCTCATGGTCAGTCATCACCCTGGGTGTTGTGCCTTGAGGATTTTGCTTGGGTGCGTTGGCGGCAGAGTCATGGGTGGCAGAGTCATCATTGGTGGAGTAGGATGCAGCCTTGCGAAATTGTCCATCCAATGGACGAATGCCTTCATCAATTACAGCAGTAGCCTTGCCCTTTTCATCAGCTGAGGAAAATGTCCGTTTGAGGACTTCAATTGGGGGCAAGTAGCTGCAATGGTTCAGTGTATCAGCTTTATAGTTGAGTGAAGACCTTGTCCTGATGAATCTCATAATCCAAGGTGCATAAGGCTTCAACTCAAATGGTGACATGGCGACATTAGCCAGAGTCCTCATGAAGAAATCATGGAAGTTGATGGGAATGCCATGAATGATATTGAAAAGCAGATTCTTCATGATGCCAACGACTTCTTCTTCATTTGAGTCGTGGCCCTTGATTGGACTCAATGTCTTCATCAGAATGCGATAGACAGTCCGAGGCACATACAACAATTCCTTCACAAGGAATTTTGTTCTTGAGGTCTGACCTGGCTTCAAAGGCTTCATCAACACTTGCATGTAGTGACCGGTTAGCTCAGGTTCATTGTAGATGCAACAAGCACCTTCAAGGGGCGGACTGAGAGGTAAGGCACGAAGCAATTCAGTAGCTGGTGCCTTATAGTGAGTGTTTTCAGACATCCAGTCCAGCACCCATGAATTCACATCTTCAGAATTTCCGGTGATGTGCAGCATTGCATAGAATTGAAGAATAAGTTCTTCATTCCAATCACAGATGTCAGTGCAGAAATTTAACAGTCCAGTGTCGTAAAGAACACTAAGGACTGGCTCGAAGCATGGCAGAGATTCCATGTCCACGTGAGGAATGTGCTCATGATCGAAGAATTTGTCTTTGTCGAACAGCACTGAGGAATAGAAATTTTCCTGGCTGGCAGTCCAGAAATGCCTCTTCCTTATGCGAGCAGAGTCATAAGGGTTGTAATCAGTGAAGAATAGATGCTCACCAAAGAAGGCATCAGTCTTGAATTTTTTCTTCCTGGAGAATGGATCCTTTGGTTTGGGCAGAGGAGTGTCAGTGAGTTGCATCACAACCTCACGAATCGCAATCTCAGGTTCTTCAGGCTGAGCAATTTCTGGTTCCTCTTCAGTGCCAGCCTAGTTCTTGAATTCTTCATTTTTAGTTTCTTCAGCGCTAGCGGCTGGAATGTCTTCATGAGCTTCATCAGATCCCATTTGAACTGTAGTGACTGGGGACTGAGGAATTTGCTGCAGTGGAGTGAAGAGTGGAGAATTGGGGTGCTGACTTTCCCAAAAGTCATCATTCATCACAGGTGTGGTACAGCCAATGTCCACATCTTCATCTTCAATTTCTTCAACGCCGGCCTCTTCAGCAGTAAACTGAGGCACAGGCGAGGAAACAACTGGGGTTGAAGGGATTTCATCCACTTCAATTTATTCATCCATCTGCTCTGACGTAGCAGCAGAAGGAGTTTCTTCGTCAGATCCGCTAGGGATCACATATTCTTCATCAAAAGGAACAAGGTCCTTTGATGGCATGGTTGAGATTGGAACAGCATCAATCGGGTTTGCAAATGAGCTGGTCATAGGCTTCATTTTCTTCGGAGCAGAAGAATCTGAAGAAGCTGATGCTTTCCTTTTCTTCACTGCTGCACGCTCTGCAGCCTTGGTCTTCTTCACATCTGATGCAGAGGGAAGGATCGGAGTTGGAGTAGGCGCAGGTGGAGCAGAGGAATTTGGTGCAGTTTCTTCAAGCACAACTGATGCAGTTGCCCTGACCTCTTCATTTTCTTCAGGCGCACCACAAGTGGGTGCCCTGGGAATTTCATCAGCGGCTGTAATGCAGTCATCAGCCCTGGAACTCACATTATCTTCAGCAGCCTGATTGTCATCAGCGGTGCTGACATGTTCTTCAGTTTGCGCCGGAGTGACTTGAATATGCACAGGGGTAGCGGCACTTGAAGTGAGTGTCTTCGTCAGATTGACAAACCTGAACTTGGCTCCTTTCCAATCAGCATAGTAAGCGTTGAAATCATCGCTGAGGACTTTGATTTCAGACTGGAGCTTTACGAGTTCATCAGTTGTCATAGAGCCAACGTTGTTCTTCAGAAACTTCTCCTTCCTGTACTGTGCTTTCTTGAGTTGCCTGGCCTTCTCATATTTCCATTTTTCTTCACTGATGAAATGGGTCAGCATGTGACTTTGGCCAGGTGTCAACTTGAAATCAGGCATAGGAGTGTTTGGGTCCTTGTGCCAGAGATCAATATAGTCGAGGATCAGCTTTGGATCCAAAAGCAGTGGCACTTCTGTGCCCTTGGCTCTAGCGGCCCTGACTTGCCTGTCTCTGATGATCTTAGCAAGTTCTTCATCATCAGCTTCATCATCTTCAGATAGTACTTGGAAGGCGACCTGCTTCTTCTGAGGACTTGGGCGAGAGCCTCGTCCTGCAGTGGTCTTAGTCTTCAGTAGAGAGGGTCCTGTTGAAGAATATGGTGCAGCTGAGGAACTAGCTGAAGCTCCTGAGGCAATGGAGATGCTTGTAGTCCTTTGGCACGTGGCAAGATGCACAAGTGCTGAGGATTTGTCGGAGCAGCTGAGGACTTTGGAGGAGTAGGAGCGGCTTGAGGAATTGGCCGTGAGGGCTTAGCTGAGGAAATTGGCTGTGAGGGCATTGAAGAAGAGGCACTTGGCTTGTGCGGAGGCTTCTTTGCCATGGATTTCTTCGGCCTTACAGAGGCATCAGCAGCAGCAGCAGTGGAATCTTTGTTGAATTTCCTCACTGCATCTTTTGCCTGTTTGGCCAACTTGGCCTGGCGCTTGGCCCATTCTTCAGGAAAATCCTCACCATGCTTGATGCTAGTGGGATCTGCCTCTTGGCCAGGTGCCAATGGAGGTCTTGAGCATGGAGGAGTAACAGCGAATTTCTTCATGTATTTTGGAGTCACATACCTGTACTCCCTCCACTCTTTTGCCCATCTCCTTTCTATCCTCTGAATGCGCACGTTGCGCTGATTTTTATCTTCCTCAGGGGGTGTGCAGTACCCAGCATAAATGTCCTCAGGGATTTCAAAGGCAGTATTGACCTCAGGCCTCTTTCCTCCTTTCTGTGGCCTCTTTTCATTAGCCATTTTCTTTACTTGAGTAATTTGAACAATTGAACTCTCTGAAGAAGTATGCAACTTTTCTTCAAGGAACGCTGCAAATGAGTTAAGTTGATGAGAACCTAGTGATTCAGCAGCGGACATGAGTACCTGTGAACAGAGTATAGTTGCGAGGAATTTGGAGAGGTCATATGCGTTCTCAGAAGGTTTTCAATAAGAACAAGTTTGAGCAATTTGACCAGATGAGTCTTGAAGAATTTCACTAAGCGTTTTTTGTCTTAGGTTCCAGAGTTGTATAGATCAAAGATCCACACAATTGAGGAATCTTGAAGAAAAGTGATGCTTAGAGAAACGAATCAAGAGCAGATGACATGTGAGGTGTTTAGTGTGTGAGGATTTGAAAAAAAACACCTTTGAAGATTTTGTGGTAAACATTTGAATCAAAGTGGGCAGTAAAAGTAACTTTTAATTACCCTGAACGAAGAACACGACGAACTGGGATGTGGAGAAGTGAAGCTCGTCTGTGCAGATCTTCCACGCCCTAACTTGGCGGAGGAAGACGGCTACGGCGGCGGCGGAGTGAAGATTTCCGCGGCCGGCGTGAGTACGGCGGCGACGAGGTCGAGGCAGTGAAGCTCTTCCTCACCGGCGACGATGATGTAGCGGCGGCGCTAGGGTTTGAGAAGCTCGAGCTTGGAGAGAGGTCGAGCGGAGTAAAAGAAGTGAGGAAGGGGAGAGGGGGTATTTATAGCCACGGTGAAAAACGGTTCGCCCGAAGAAATTGGACGAACGTGCCCCTGACCCTTCTCATTCGCATGACATGTGTCACCCATGTACTGAGGAGTGGAGATCGTGTTAGATCGTGGGTGAATAGATAAGTATATCGTGGGAAGCGGAACGGTTTGAGCGGCAAAGCCGAAAATTTGGATAAGATAAGTTAAAAGTTCCGTTCGCAAATTCTTCAGCTGACAAGGACGCAGTGAAGATTTTGAATGAGTTTCAAATAGAACGCACATGAAGAATTTGTGAATAGATTGGGTTGAGTATAGCATAGAGGGGGAAGGGTCCGATCACATTCACTTAGCAGAAAAACCAACTTGAAGAATTAGCCATAAGTGAATGCTGTAGAGGACATAAACTCATATATATATATATATATATAGCCAATGAAGAGAAACGACGGAAACAGTGAAGATTTTGCAAAGTTGAAGAATATGAACAACTGAGGAATTTCAAAACTGAGGAAAAACTCAAATTGAAGATTTTCAACTTTTGTGGTGGCGTGACCCACCGTATAACAATGATGATTTCAGACACCGCGTACAATTGTCGTAGGGTTCTGAGAATCAAATTCTTCATTAATTTCTTCACACTTAGAGTGTTATTCTTCATTGATTGAAGAAAAATGTTTCTTCATGTGTTGCACATCTAAGTCATCAATTTTGCATAAGTGTTAGGATGAGTGTCCTTTTCAAAGAACATTCGAAGATTCTAAGATATTTAGCTCACACCGCAACTTGCTAAATCTCTTCTCATCCAAGGGCTTTGTGAAGATATCGGCTAGCTGTTCTTCAGTCTTCACATGCTCAATAGAAATGTCGCCCTTCAACACATGATCGCGAAGAAAATGATGACGAATCTGAATGTGCTTTGTCTTTGAGTGCTGAACTGGGTTGTGAGCAATCTTGATGGCACTCTCATTGTCACAGAAGAGAGGCACATTCTTCACGTTGACGCCGTAGTCCTTGAGAGTTTGCTTCATCCACAGCAATTGAGCATAGCAGGAACCAGCAGCAATGTACTCAGCTTCAGCAGTGGACAGTGATACGCAGTTCTGTTTCTTCGAGGACCAACAGACCAAAGATCGTCCGAGGAAATGACATGTACCAGATGTTGACTTGCGATCCACACGATCACCAGCATAGTCAGAGTCAGAATATCCAACGAGATCAAAAGCCGAGCCCTTGGGGTACCATAATCCTAGTGTTGGTGTGTGAGCTAGATATCGAAGAATATGCTTCACAGCCTTATGGTGTGATTCCTTCGGTGTAGCTTGAAATCGGGCACAGATGCAAACACTAAGCACAATATCTGGCCTAGATGCACATAAGTACAATAAAGAACCAATCATGGAGCGGTATACCTTTTGATCGAAGTCAATACCATTTTTATCAGTGCACAGATGGCCATTTGTGGGCATAGGAATTTTGACGCCTTTGCAATCTTGCATGCCGAATTTCCTCAGTACATCCTTGAGGTATTTCTCCTGAGATATGAATATGCCATTGCGCTGTTGACGAATTTCAAGACCTAAGAAGAATTTCAACTCTCTCATCATAGACATTTGATATTCTTCACTCATCATATAGGCAAATTCATCACTATAACGTTAGTCAGTACAGCCAAAGATGATATCATCAACATATATTTGGCATACAAACAATTCATCATCATATGATTTAGTGAAAAGAGTAGGGTCGAGTGAACCGGGTTTGAAGCCTTTCTTCATGAGGAATTCCTTCAAAGTATCATACCACGCCCGAGGGGCCTGCTTGAGGCCATAGAGGGCCTTATTTAGTCTGAAGACTTTGTCAGGATGCTTAGGATCTTCAAAACCTGGGGGTTGAGCAACATATACTTCTTCCTCAAGCTTACCATTGAGGAATGCACTTTTCACATCCATTTGATATAAAGTGATATCATGATGGTTAGCATAAGCAAGTAATATGCGAATAGCTTCAAGTCTAGCAACAGGTGCAAAAGTTTCATAGAAATCAATTCCTTCAACCTGTGTGTAGCCTTGAGCTACTAGCCGTGCCTTATTCCTCACCACAAGGCCATTTTCATCTTGCTTGTTGCGGTAGATCCACTTTGTGCCAATGATATTGTGTTTGCGAGGATCTGGACGATTGACCAGTTTCCCAAACGTTGTTGAGCTCGAACTGATGTAATTCTTCTTGCATGGCCTGAATCCACTCAGGCTCCAGAAATGCTTCATCTACCTTAGTGGGCTCTGAGATAGAGACAAAAGCATAGTGCCCACAAAAGTTAGATAAATGTGAAGCTTTTGAGCGTGTGAGAGGACCTGGTGCTTCAATGTCATCGATGATCTTCTCAACTTGCACTTCTTTTGCAACGCGAGGATGAGTAGGTTGTCGTCGAGGAATTTGATCAGCATTTTCTTCAGCACCATTTTCTTCAGCAATTTCTTCAGGTGCATTAGCTCGACGTTCTTCACGTTCTGGAATGAATTCTTCAGCAGATTCTTCGGTAGGAATGACATCCTCAGTAGCCTTGAACTTGATAGTTTCCTCAGGTGCTGGTTCATCTATCACAGAGGGTAGGTGCTCTCTTTGCGAGCCATTAGTTTCATCGAACCGCACATCTACAGTTTCAACAACCTTGTGAAGAACGGTGTTGAAGACTCTGTAGGTGTGCGAGTCCTTTCCGTAACCAAGCATAAAACCTTCATGTGCTTTCGGTGCAAATTTAGCATTGTGATGAGGATCTCTAATCCAACATTTAGCACCGAAGACTTTGAAATAACTCACATTGGGTTTCTTGTCAGTGAGGAGTTCATAGGCAGTCTTCTTGAAGAATTTGTGAAGATATACCCTATTGATGATGTGGCACGCAGTATAAATTGCCTCAATCCAGAAGTGACGAGGCGTCTTGTACTCACCAAGCATAGTGCGAGCCATCTCAACAAGAGTTCTGTTCTTGCGCTCCACGACGCCATTTTGCTGAGGAGTGTAAGGAGCAGATAACTCATGAGTAATACCAAGTTCATCAAGACCAGAATTCTTGAACTCAGTTCCATTGTCACTTCTGATGTGCTTGATCTTCACACCAAAGTTGGTTGAAGCCCTCGAGGAAAATCATTTGAAGACTTCCTGCACTTCATGTTTGTAAGTAACAATGTGTACCCATGTGTAACGAGAGTAATCATCAACAATAACAAGCCCATAGAGAGATGCGTCATTTGTGACAGTTGAGTAATGGTTAGGACCAAAGAGGTCCATGTGAAGCAATTCGAATGGTCGAGTAGTGGTCATGATAGTCTTCGCTGGATGCTTAGCCTTGGTCATCTTTCCAGCTTCACAAGCTCCACGTAGGTGATCCTTGAGGAATTTGACATTCTCAATGCCAATGACATGCTTCTTCTTCACAAGCGTGTGCAAATTCCTCATGCCTGCATGACCAAGTCGTCAATGCCATAGCCATCCTTCTGAAGCTTTTGCAAGTAGGCACACGGCTGGTTGCGGTCCTGTAGATAAATCAACAATATACAAGTCTCCTCTCCTAAAGCCTTCGAAGACTTTGGAATTGTCATCTTCCATAACCACAACACAACAATACTTGCCAAAGACAACTACCATATCAAAATCACAAAGCATTGAGACAGACATGAGGTTGTATCCTAAGGACTCGACAAGCATGACTTTGTCCATGTGTCGATCCTTTGTGATCGCAACCTTACCTAGACCCAATACCTGACTTTTGCCTTTGTCAGCGAATATGATATGCTTCAGATGCGATGGTGATAAGGGAGCATCAATCAATAGATTCTTGTCACCAGTCATGTGACTTGTACATCCACTATCGAGGACCCACTCAGTGGCTTTGGGTTGATCATCGTGCAGATGAATTAGTGCAGCTTACGAACTTCATATACTTCATCAGTGAAGAATATGACATTAATTCATCAGATCAATTTCATCAAGCAATAGAACAGATAAAGCAGTATGAGGACGTGAGAAATGAAAGTTCATTTCTTCATGATTAGCCTGCGTCCTTTCAGGCATACTTCAGGTCTCCAGCAAATTCTTCAGACGTTCAAGTACGTCTGGAGACCTGACCCTGCAGAAGAGATTAGTTCTTTTTCTTCACCACCCACATCTGAAGGGGTGGCAAAGAGTTCATCACTCTGCGAGCTCCATATGAGAAAGGTGGCATAGAAGCCAATCCGTTTCGTTTCACATAAGAGAAGTTAGGGTAAGCATATGAATAAGCAGAGAAATTCTTCGAGGACTTATGAACATAATGATTAGAAGAATAATGCTCATATTCATAGCCCTTGGCTCCTCCCTGCGAAACAGAGTTGTTAGCACGATGATGTTCATATGAGGACTTTGATCCTCTTGAGGAATTTGATCCATGTGAGGAATTTGGTCCGTATGAGGACTTGGATCCATATGAAGAATTTGGTCCATATGAAGAATTTGATCTGGGATTCCTATTCTTCATAGGTGGTGTCATGAGGACATTCACCTGAAGACTTTCAAGGCACCTTTTGCGAACCCAGATTTTCTTCATAGGGGAACCATTCTTGCAGTTAGTGCCAATATATCTAGCAAATACTTCACCATTCTAATTTTTGAATAGTTTATAGTTGGAGTCAAATGACTCATCAGAAGAATGAGGAGATTCACATGTAAAGCCAGATAGATTTGATGGATCAACTGGAGGTCCCTTTGCAGCAACCCATGAGGTTTTGGGGTACTGCTCAGGCTTCCAATATGTACCATTAGCATTGAGTTTCCTCTCAAAGGCAATACCCTCTTTCCTAGGGTTCCTGTTGAGGATCTGCTTTTTAAGCACATCACAAAGAGTCTGATGCCCTTTGAGGCTTTTGTACATGCCTGTTATGTACAACTCCTTCAGCCCTGCATCATTAGTGATACTAGCAATGTCCTCAGATGAGGAATTAGTGATAGCAGAGATAGTTGAAGAATTTGTAGCATTAGAAGCATTTGAGCATTTAGGTGATGAATTAGAAGATTTACGTTCAATGCATTTCAAACATGGAGGAACAATTTCTTCCTGAGAAGCACTGATTTGTTGAGCAAGTAATGAATCGCTCTCCTTCTGAAGATCTTCATAACTCACTCTTAGCTTTTCAAGATCTTGCTTTCTCTGAAGAAATTCATAAGAAAACTTCTCATGATCAGATAAGAGAGTGTTATGATGACCTTGAAGGTTGTCAAATCTAGACTGAAGTCTCTGAAGATTTTCAGTCAAGGTTTTAGTGCGATCCATTTCTTCACCCAACATATCATCACTTTTATCTAGCATGTTTTGAACCTTTTCCAGGGCCTTTTGTTGTTTAGTGGCAATACAAACAAGCTTGGTATAGCTAGGTCCAAAATCATCATTAGATTCATCATCACTAGACTCGGATGTGAAACATTCGGTTACCTTGGCACCTTTTGCCATGAGTCATGGTGCAGAAGATGATGGTTCAGGTTCGAAAGTCATCGTTTTGAGTGATTCCTTGAAATCCTCAAACCAGGGATCATGACAAGTTCGATGACCTTCATAGACGTCAGAGATTCGGTCCCAGATAAGCTTCGCATTGCAAAGATGCATAATGCGCCTGAATTCATCTCTGGATAGGCATGAACAGATGATATCCTTCGCCATGATGTCAAGTCGAGTGTACTTGCGAATATCATCAGTGTCCGCCATTTTGCATAGATCGGTAAGACCAATCTCAGTGACGGTCCACAGCTTGCTGTTCATTGCCATGAGGCGCTTCCTCATCATGGCCTTCCACTTGGGATAATCATGACCGTCAAAGATGGGGCATGTCACTTTCTTCATACCTGCGGTCGACATAACTAAAACTCCAGGCGATTAAACCAAAATCACACAGAACAAGGGAGTACCTTGCTCTGATACCAATTGAAAGTGAGTTATATCGACTAGAGGGGGGGTGAATAGGCGATTTTTATGAATTCTTCACTGAGGAATTTGTGGGTGAGGAAATTCCTTAGCGAAGAAATACTTGCAGCGGAATAAGTACTCAAAAGTATGCATAGCAGAACACAAGCATAGTCATCATGATGAAATGAAAACAAGCACAGAGTACAGAAAGCGTAAACATAGGATAACACAGGATGAAGACAAACAGACTGAGGAAATTGAACTGAGGAAATTGAGAAAGTCTTCAGTCAAAGTCTTCAAACACAGATATGAACAATTACACAACACAGGAATGAGGAAATGAAAGAGTTGAGGAAATAGAACCAGATGGCTTGGTGAAGACAATGATTTGGTAGACCAGTTCCAACTGTTGTCTCAGTTGTACGTCTGGTTGGAGCGGCTAGGTATTTAAACCTGAGGACACCCAGTCCCGAACACACAGTCCTCACCGTATTATCCTTGAACTAAGGTCACATAGACCTCGTCCAATCACTCGTGGTAAGTCTTCAGGTGACTTCCGAACCTTCACAAACTCGGTCACTCGGTGATCCGCAATTTCCTCTTGTATGCTCTAGACCATGATGCCTAACTGTCTGGAAGAAGCATAGTCTTCAAAGGTAACAAGCGTCGGATCCACGCAGGATCAATCTCCTCAGTGATGCTCAATCACTTTGGGTTTGTAGGTGTTTGGGTTTGGGGTTTTTTCTCACTTGATGATTTCGCTCAAAGTCCTCGGAGGATGGGATGCTCTCAAATGACAAGTGTCAGTTTCTCTCAGAGCAGCCAACCAGCTAGTGGTTGTAGGGGGCGGCTATTTATAGCCTAGGGAGCAGCCCGCATGATAAGACAAAAATGCCCTTCAATGATATGACCGTTAGGTGGGTAGATATTTTGGGACAGCTGGCGCATAGCACAGCAACGGTCGGAAATTTAAGGTTCAAATTCCTCAGGGCTATCATGTTCCTCACTGTGTAGGCAATCCGCACTGGCGAATTCCTAACTCCTTAGTCAGAACAAATTCTTCAGAGACCAGAAGAACTTCGTCTCTGTCAATGAAGAATATGATTGAACTGTATGAGATTTCCAATGGCTTCACTCGAAGGGATTGGTAGGTGTAGGATTTTGAGTTGAGCATCACATGGAAATTTTTCCTTAGTATTTCCTCGACCCCCTTTAACAGTACAGTGTTTCCTATGACTCAAGAAAGAGAAAATGAAACTACAAAAACAAAAGTCTTCACGCTTCATATTCCTCAAATGAATACCAAGTCTTCAAGGTCACACCAGTTTCTTCACCTTCAAAGTCTTCAGAAAGTCTTCAGTCGAAGAACTTCATTTTTAGGGGTCGACTTTCTCTGTAATTATCAAACTCCTCATAGACTTATAGATCTGTGTACATTCACAAACGCATTAGTCCCTTAACCTATAAGTCTTCAATACACCAAAATCACTAAGGGGCACTAGATGCACTTACACACAGCCGCAGCGATGGCGCTCAGTCCGGGGCAAATCGCCGCCCTCCGGCCGCCCCCACCACGAGAGCGACCGCAGCGCGTGCACCTCCGCCGGGGCGAGTCGACCAAGTCGCTGCGCCCAACGGAGCCGCTAGCCCTCAGGCACCTTCGCCACGCCATCATGCCATCCAGGTAGCCGCCCCGCAACAGCGGGGACGCGGTACTATCGCTGCTGGCACCGTCAGGAGCCGAGCGATGGTACAATCCACATCGTCATCACCCATGCAAAGTACAGCTACGGATGCCATGGCGCGGGCTCAGCTGCTGCTAAGATTTCCGCTAGCGGCCGAGCAGATGGACGAATGGCGTGCCACCATCCAGAGTATGCTCGGTTTCACCGAGGCTGGGGGCTCGTAGCAAGCTGGCCCGCCACGGCCTCCCAGAGCAACGACGATGGCTCATGATGATGGTCGTACGGAAGGGGCCACCCTGATAACCCACAAGTATAGGGGATCGCAACAGTTTTCGAGGGTAGAGTATTCAACCCAAATTTATTGGTTCGACACAAGGGGAGCCAAAGAATATTCTCATGTATTAGCAGTTGAGTTGTCAATTCAACCACACCTGGAGAACTTAATATCTGCAGCAAAGTATTTAGTAGCAAAGTAGTATGATAGTAGCGGTAACAGTGGCAAAAGTAACAGTGATAGTTTTGTAGTGATTATAACAGTAGCAACGGTAAAGTAAATAAGCGAAGAACAATATGTGAAAAGCTCGTAGGCATTGGATTGGTGATGGAGAATTATGCCGGATGTGATTATTCATGCAACAGTTATAACATAGGGTGACACAGAACTAGCTCCAATTCATCAATGTAATGTAGGCATGTATTCCGAATATAGTCATACGTGCTTATGGAAAAGAACTTGCATGACATCTTTTGTCCTACCCTCCCGTGGCAGCGGGGTCCTAATGGAAACTAAGGGATATTAAGGCCTCCTTTTAATAGAGTACCGGACCAAAGCATTAACACATAGTGAATACATGAACTCCTCAAACTATGGTCATCACCGGGAGTGGTCCCGATTATTGTCACTTCGGGGTTGTCCGATCATAACACATAGTAGGGGACTATAGACTTGCAAGATAGGATCAAGAACTCACATATATTCATGAAAACATAATAGGTTCAGATCTGAAATCATGGCACTCGGGCCCTAGTGACAAGCATTAAGCATAGCAAAGTCATAGCAACATCAATCTCAGTACATAATGGATACTAGGGATCAAACCCTAACAAAACTAACTCGATTACATGATAAATCTCATCCAACCCATCACCGTCCAGCAAGCCTACGATGAAATTACTCACGCACGGCGGTGAGCATCATGAAATTGGTGATGGAGGATGGTTGATGATGACGACGACGACGGATTCCCCTCTCTGGAGCCCCGAACGGACTCCAGATCAGCCCTCCCGAGAGAGATTAGGGCTTGGCGGCGGCTCCGTATTGTAAAACGCGATGAATCCTTCTCCCTGATTTTTTTCTCCCCGAATGTGAATATATAGAGTTGGAGTTGAGGTCGGTGGAGCACCAGGGGCCCACGAGGCAGGGGCGCGCCCGGGGGGCAGTCGTGCCTCCCACCCTCGTGGACAGGGTGTGGGCCCCCAGGCCTTGATTCTTTCGCCAGTATTTTTTATTATTTCCAAAAATAATTCTCCGTGAAGTTTCAGGTCATTCCGAGAACTTTTATTTCTGCACAAAAATAACACCATGGCAATTCTGCTGAAAACAGCGTCAGTCCGGGTTAGTTCCATTCAAATCATGCAAGTTAGAGTCCAAAACAAGGGCAAAAGTGTTTGGAAAAGTAGATACGATGGAGACGTATCAACTCCCCCAAGCTTAAACCTTTGCTTGTCCTCAAGCAATTCAGTTGACAAACTGAAAGTGATAAAGAAAAACTTTTACAAACTCTGTTTGCTCTTGTTTTTGTAAATATGTAAAGCTAGCATTCAAGTTTTCAGCAAAGATTATGAACTAACCATATTCACAATAACACTTAGGTCTCATGTTTACTCATATCAATGGCATAATCAACTAGCGAGCAATAATAATAAATCTCGGATGACAACACTTTCTCAAAACAATCATAATATGATATAACAAGATGGTATCTCGCTAGCCCTTTCTGAGACCGCAAAACATAAATGCAGAGCACCTTTAAAGATCAAGGACTGACTAAACATTGTAATTCATGGTAAAAGAGATCCAATCATAGTCATACTCAATATAAATTAATAGTAATGGATGCAAATGACAGCGGTGCTCTCCAGCTGGGGCTTTTTAATAAGAGGATGATGACTCAACATAAAAGTAAATAGATAGGCCCTTCGCAGAGGGAAGCAGGGATTTGTAGAGGTGCCAGAGCTTGATTTTGAAATAGAGATAAATAATATTTTGAGCGGTATACTTTCATTGTCAACATAACAACCAAGAGATGGCGACATCTTCCATGCTACACACATTATAGGTGGTTCCCAAACAGAATGGTAAAGTTTATACTCCCCCTCCACCAACAAGCATCAATCCATGGCTTGCTCGAAACAACGAGTGCCTCCAACTAGCAACAGCCCCGGGGGAGTTTTGTTTGTAATTTTTTTATTTGATTTTCTTAGAGCATGGGATTGGGCATCCCGGTGACCAGCCATTTTCTCGTGAGTGAGGAGCGGAGTCCACTCCTCTTGAGAATAACCTGCCTAGCATGGAAGATACAGACAGCCCTAGTTGATACATGAGCTATTCGAGCATACAAAGCAGAATTTCATTTGAAGATTTAGAGTTTGGTACATACAAATTTACTTGGAAGGGAAGGTAGATACCGCATATAGGAAGGTATATTGGACTCATATGGAATAACTTTGGGGTTTAAGGGATTGGATGCACAAGCAGTATTCCCGCCTAGTACATGTGAAGGCTAGAAAAAGACTGGGAAGCGACCAACTAGGGAGCGACAACAGTCATGAACATGCATTAAAATTAATGAACATTGAGTGCAAGCATGAGTAGGATATAATCCACCATGAACATAAATATCGTGACGGCTATGTTGATTTTATTTCAACTACATGTGTGAACATGTGCCAAGTCAAGTCACTCGAATCGTTCAAAGGATGATACCACCCTATCATACCACATCACAACCATTTTAATAGCATGTTGGCACACAAGATAAACCATTATACACTCCTAGCTAATTAAGCATGGCATAAGCAACTATAATCTCTAATTGTCATTGCAAATATGTTTATTCATAATAGGCTGAATCAGGAATGATGAACTAATCATATTTACAAAAACAAGAGAGGTCAAGTTCATACCAGCTTCTCTTATCTAAATCAGTTCATCATATATCGTCATAATTGCCTTTCACTTGCACGACCGAACGATGTGAATAATAATAATAGTGCACGTGCACTGGACTAAGTTGGAATCTGCGAGCATTCAATAAACAGGAGAAGACAAGGTAATATGGGCTCTTGGTTAAATCAAAAATAATGTATATAAGAGCCACTTCAACATTTTCATTATGGTCTTCCCCTATCGACCCCAAAGAAAAGAAAATAAATAAAACTATTTACACGGGAAAGCTCCCAACAACCAAAACAAGAACGTGAAATCTTTTTGGGTTTTCTTTTAGTTACTACTACAAGCAAGAAAGTAAACTAGCTAAAAGCTACAACTATTTTTTTTTATTTTTTAAGGTTTATTAAACACACAAGAAGAAAGCATAAAAAGGAAAATAAACTAGCATGGATATTATAGTGAAAAAGTATGAGCACCGACAACTAGCATGAGTATATGAACATAAATGTAATGTCGGTGAGAAATACGTACTCCCCCAAGCTTAGGCTTTTGGCCCAAGTTGGTCTATTGCCACGGCTGGCCTAGCGGATATCCAAAGTTGTAGTTGGGGTCGTATTGAGATGCAGCGGCTATTGCATCGTGGGCTGCAGCTTGGAGGCGAGCTGTCTCAGTCCTCCTCTCGTACTCGTTCGCCTCCTCCCTGGTTATAACATGTCTCCCTTTTGCCTGAAAGTCAAAGAAAGTGGGAGCAGGGAGAGCGACGTGATAGGTGCGTCGTCTGTCAAAGATTAGTCGGCATTGGAGGAACTGATCGTTCCTCTCAACAAACTGATGACGAACCATAGCCTCATAATCTAAATAAACAGGAGGCAACTCAATATCATACTCACGTATGGGTATATCAAGAAAATTAGCTAAACGGGTTGCATAAATTCCACCAAAGAAATATCCATTAATTCTATTATTATGCAACCTACGTGCAACAATGGCTCCCAAATTATAATGTTTATCTCCGAACACAACACTCTTGAGAACACTGAGGTCGGGGACACACATGTGACATGCTTCATCCTTACCATTTATGCACCTACCTATGAAGAGAGCAAAATAATGTATAGCAGGAAAATGAATGCTCCCTACGGTAGCTTGTGTTATATCTCTAGACTCCCCCACAGTTATACTAGCAAGAAAATCTCTAAATTCAGATTTGCGAGGCTCACTAGTGCTACCCCATTGTGGAAGTTTGCAAGCAGTATTAAAATCCTCTAAGTCCATAGTATAAGAGTTTTCATAAAGATCAAATAGGACAGTTTGAGAATTGCGTGATGATGAAAATTCAAACCTTATCACAAAGGAATCAGTGAGATAGTGGTACCGGCGGCACTTTTCTGCCTCAAAGCTCTCAAGATCAGCGTTGCGCACGTATGCGTTAAATTCCTCCTTGATTCCTGCTCGATCCATAAAGTCCTCTGACGGCCATTCACAAGCCCGCACTTGAGCTTCCCTCGGTGGTTCATCGTCCGCATCGCGTATTGCGAGTGTGGGTCCTTGCTTCCTTGTAGGACCACCTTGGTACATTTTCCTGAACATATTTCTTCCTCTGAAAAAATTCTGAAATTTTTAGTAACTTCAAATAAAAGTGAACCAAACTCAACAAAATTGATAGCAACTACTCCCACAAGTGCCTAGAGACTATATCATGCATTAGAATTACTTGGGACCCAATAAATTTGACATGCAAGCTCAAGAACAGGGTCACCTAATCAGCAAAAATTTGCAATGAATAAAGCACTAGAACAAAAACTAATTGGACCATTGGAGGAGTCACATACCAAAGAACAATCCCCCAAAGCAGTTTTGTGAGTGTAGCTTTGAGCAAGGAGATCGAAAATGGCAGCAAGATGAGCTAAAACTCGTGCTTGAGCTGGTTGGTGATTTTTTTGGGAGGAAGAAGGAGTGTGTGGTGGCTGGAATAAGTGGAGGGGAGCCACCATGGGCCCACGAGACAGGGGGCGTGCCTAGGGGGGTGGGCAAGGCCTGGATCCTCGTGGCCAGGTGCTTGCTCCCCCTGCTGTGTTCTCAGCGCCAGATATTCTCAAATATTCCAGAAAAAATCATATTTCATTTCTGGGGCATTTGGAGAACTTTTATTTTTGGGGTATTTTTTTGCACAGATAAATCAGAAAACTGACAGAAAAATACTATTTTTACTTTATTTAATCTAAATAACAGAAAGTAAAAGAAGGGTACAAAATATTGTGCTTTCTAACTTCATCCATCTCATGCTCATCAAAAGGAATCCACTAACAAGGTTGATCAAGTCTTGTTAACAAACTCATTCCGAATAACATGGAACCAGAGAAATTTCGAATAACACTAGGTTACCTCAACGGGGATATGCACGTCCCCAATAATAAGAATATCATATCTCTTTTTGACAGTAGGAAGAGGAAATTCAAAACCTCCAAAAATAATCGATGGAATTTTTCCAATAGAATTGATACTGTGGACTTGAGGTTGTTTCCTCGAAAAGTGTACCGTATGCTCATTACCATTAACATGAAAAGTGACATTGCCTTTATTGCAATCAATAACAGCCCCTACAGTATTCGAAAAGGGTCTTCCAAGAATAATAGACATACTATCATCCTCGGGAATATCAAGAATAACAAAGTCTGTTAAAATAGTAACGTTTCCAACCACAACGGGCACATCCTCACAAATGCCGACAGGTATAGCAGTTGATTTATCTGCCATTTGCAAAGATATTTTAGTAGGTGTCAACTTATTCAATTCAAGTCTACGATATAAAGAGAGAGGCATAACACTAACACCGGCTCCAAGATCACATAAAGCAGTTCTAACATAATTTCTTTTAATGGAGCATGGTATAGTTGGTACCCCTGGATCTCCAAGTTTCTTTGGTATTCGACCCTTAAAAGTATAATTAGCAAGCATGGTGGAAGTTTCAGCTTTCGGTATCTTTCTTTTTTTTGTAACAATATCCTTCATATACTTGGCATAAGGATTCATTTTAATCATATCAGTAAAACGCATACGCAAGAAGATAGGTCTAATCATTTCAGCAAAGCGCTAAAAATCCTCATCATCCTTTTTCTTGGATGGTTTAGGAGGAAAAGACATGGGTTTCTGAACCCATGGTTCTCTTTCTTTACCGTGCTTCCTAGCAATAAAGTCTCTCTTATCATAACGTTGATTCTTTGATTGTGGGTTATCAAGATCAACAGCAGGTTCAATCTCTACATCATTATTATTGCTAGGTGAAGCATCATCATGATCATCATCATTAACATTATCACTAGGTTCATGTTCATTACCAGATTGTGTTTCAGCATCAGAAATAGAAATTTCATTGGGATTCTCAGGTGTGTCAATAACAGGTTCACTAGTAGCATGCAAACTCATATCATTTTTCTTTTTCTTCCTTTTAGAAGGACTAGGTGCATCTACATTAGTTCTCTGAGAATCTTGCTCAATTCTCTTAGGGTGGCCCTCAGGATACAAAGGTTCCTGAGTAACTTTACCCCCTCTAGTTGCAACTCTAACAGCAAAGTCATTATTCTTACTATTTAATTCATAAAGCAAATCATTCTGAGCTTTAAGTACTTGTTCTACTTGAGTGGTAACCATAGAAGCATGTTTACTAATGTGTTTAAGTTCACCTTTAACCCTAGACATATAATCACTCAAGTGTTCAATCATATAAGCATTACGTTTCAGTTGTCTATCGAAATAAGCATTGAAGTCTTCTTGCTTAACCATAAAATTATCAAACTCATCTAAGCATTGGCTAGCAAACTTAGTAGGAGGGATTTCAGCTTTATCATATCTGTAGAAATAATTTACCTTTACTACCTGTGTCGTGTTATCAAGACCATGAACTTCTTCAACAGGCGGTAAATTAAGACCATGTATTTCTTCAACAGGAGGTAAATTCTTAACATATTCAACTTTTATACCTTTTTCTTTCATAGATTTCTTTGCCTCTTGCATATCTTCAGGACTGAGAATAGAACACCCCTTTTCTTCGGAGTTGGCTTGGGAGTTGGTTCAGGAAGTGTCCAATTATTTTCATTTGTCAACATATTATTCAATAAAATTTCGGCTTCATCAATAGATCTTTCCCTGAAAACACAACCAGCACAACTATCCAGGTGGTCTCTGGAAGCATCGGTTAGTCCATTATAAAAGATATCAAGTATTTCATTTTTCTTAAGAGGATGATCAGGCAAAGCATTAAGTAATTGGAGAAGCCTCCCCAAGCTTGTGGGAGACTCTCTTCTTCAATTTGCACAAAATTATATATATCCCTTAAAGCAACTTGTTTCTTATGAGTAGGGAAATATTTAGCAGAGAAGTAATAAATCATATCCTGGGGGCTATGCACACAACCAGGATCAAGAGAATTAAACCATGTCTTAGCATCACCCTTTAATGAGAACGGAAATATTTTAAGGATATAGTAGTAGCGAGTTTTCTCATCATTAGTGAACAGGGTGGCTATATAATTTAATTTAGTAAGATGTGCCACAACAGTTTCAGATTCATAGCCATAGAAAGGATTAGATTCAACCAAAGTAATTATATCAGGATCAACAGAGAAAACATAATCCTTATCAGTAACAAAAATAGGTGAAGTAGCATAAGCAGGGTCATTATTCATTCTAGCATTCAGAGATTTTTCTTTCAGCTTAGCTAATAATTTCTTAAGATCGCTCCTATCATTGCAAGCAAGAAAGTCTCAAGCAGTTTCTTCATCCATAACATAACCCTCAGGCACAACAGGCAATTCATATCTAGGGGGGAGAATCTTCATCATCACTTTCATCAATATTATCAGTTTCATTAATTTCATTCTCTCTAGCCCTAGCAAGTTGTTCATCCAAAAATTCACCTAGTGGCACAGTAGTATCAAGCATAGAAGTAGTTTCATCATAAGTATCATGCATAGCAGAAGTGACATCATCAATAACATGCGACATATAAGAATTAATAGCAGAAGCAGGTTTAGGTGTCGCAAGCTTACTCAAAACAGAAGGTGAATCAAGTGCAGAGCTAGATGGCAGTTCCTTACCTCCCCTCGTAGTTGAGGGATAAATTTTAGTTTTCTCGTCTTTCAAGTTCCTCATAGTGATCAGCAGATATAAATCCCAAGTGACTCAAAGAATAGAGCTATGCTCCCCGGCAACGGTGCCATAAAATAGTCTTGATAACCCACAAGTATAGGGGATCGCAACAGTTTTCGAGGGTACAGTATTCAACCCAAATTTATTGATTCGACACAAGGGGAGCCAAAGAATATTCTCAAGTATTAGCAGTTGAGTTGTCAATTCAACCACACCTGGATAACTTAATATCTGTAGCAAAGTATTTAGTAGCAAAGTAGTATGATAGTAGCGGTAACGGTGGCAAAAGTAACAGTGATAGTTTTGTAGTGATTGTAATAGTAGCAACGGTAAAGTAAATAAGCGAAGAACAATATGTGAAAAGCTCATAGGCATTGTATCGGAGATGGATAATTATGCCGGACGCGATTATTCATGCAACAGTTATAACATAGGGTGACACAGAACTAGCTCCAATTCATCAATGTAATGTAGGCATGTATTCCGAATATAGTCATACGTGCTTATGGAAAAGAACTTGCATGACATCTTTTGTCCTACCCTCCCATGGCAGTGGGGTCCTAATGGAAACTAAGGGATATTAAGGCCTCCTTTTAATAGAGTACCGAACCAAAGCATTAACACATAGTGAATACATGAACTCCTCAAACTATGGTCATCACCGGGAGTGGTCCCGATTATTGTCACATCTGGGTTGCCGGATCATAACACATAGTAGGTGACTATAGACTTGCAAGATAGGATCAAGAACTCACATATATTCAAGAAAACATAATAGGTTCAGATCTGAAATCATGGCACTCGGGGCCTAGTGACAAGCATTAAGCATAGCAAAGTCATAGCAACATCAATCTCAGAACATAATGGATACTAGGGATCAAACCCTAACAAAACTAACTCGATTACATGATAAATCTCATTCAACCCATCACCGTCCAGCAAGCCTACGATGAAATTACTCACGCACGGTGGTGAGCATCATGAAATTGGTGATGGAGGATGGTTGATGATGACGACGGCGACGGATTCCCCCCTCCGGAGCCCCGAACGGACTCCAGATCAGCCCTCCCGTGAGAGATTAGGGCTTGGCGGCGGCTGAGGGAGTCCTGTATTAGGGGGTCCTCGGGCTGCCGGACTATATCCTTTGGCCGGACTGTTGGACTATGAAGATACAAGATTGAAGACTTCGTCCCGTGTCCAGGTGGGACTCTCCTTGGCGTGGAAGGCAAGCTTGGCAATACGGATATGTAGATCTCCTCCCTTGTAACCGACTCTGTGTAACCCTAGCCCCCTCCGGTGTCTATATAAACCGGAGGGTTTAGTCCGTAGGACAACAACAATCATACCATAGGCTAGCTTCTAGGGTTTGGCCTCTACGATCTCGTGGTAGATCAACTCTTGTAATACTCATATCATCAAGATCAATCAAGCAGGAAGTAGGGTATTACCTCCATAGAGAGGGCCCGAACCTGGGTAAACATCATGTCCCTCGCCTCCTGTTACCATCCGCCTTAGGCGCATAGTTCGGGACCCCCTACCCGAGATCCGCCGGTTTTGACACCGACATTGGTGCTTCCATTGAGTGTTCCACTGTGCCGTCACCATAAGGCTTGATGGCTCCTTCGATCATCGACAACGATGCGATCCAGGGAGAGGCTTTCCTACCCGGACAGATCTTCGTATTCGGCGGCTTCGTACTGCGGGCCAACTCGCTTGGCCATCTGGAGCAAATCAAAAGCTGCGCCCCTGGCTGTCAGGTCAGGTTTGGAAGCTTAAACTACACTACCGATATCCGCGGAGACTTGATCTTCGACGGATTCGAGCCCATGTCAGGTGCGCCGCACAGTCACGACGGGCATGACTTAGCTCTACCGACGGGCAGTGTTCGGGAGATCCCACCTGCAGCTACTCCGACTTTCAATCCGGAGCAGATTGTGCCGTTCGAGGACGGGTGGATTGACCCCGCCACGGAGGCCGCACACTCAGCGGCGATAGAGCCGAATACTGACTTCACCTCTTATGAGACCCGTGTTGCCGGACACTTGGATTCGTCCCCGGCCACGGGCTCTGAGCCGCCTGCGTCCATGCCTATCGAATCTGATTGGGCACCGATCATGGAGTTTTCCTCCGCGGATATCTTTCAGCACTCACCACTGGGCGACGTGCTAAACTCATTGAGGTCTCTCTCCTTGTCAGGAGACCCTTGGCCGAACTATGTCCGGCTAGAATGGGTTGCGGACGACGAAGAAATTCACTGCCCACCCACCACCCACTTAGTAGCCACTGTCGACGATTTAACCGACATGCTCGATTTCGGCTCCGAAGACATCGACGGTATGGACGACGATGCAGGAGACGAATAGGAACCACCGCTCACAGGGCACTGGACTGCCACCCCATCATATGATATATACATGGTGGACACCCCCAAAGAAGGCGATGGCGATAAGACAACAGAGGATAATCCCTCCAAGAAGCAATCCAAGCACCGACATCAGCGGCGCCGCTCTAAGTCCCGCCATAGCAAAAGCAGCGATACCGGCACCAGAGACAATAACGCTCCGGATAGTGCCGAAGACGAAGACAATCCCCTCCAGCCAGACCTCAAGCGGTAGGACGAACAAGGTAGCCCTCCGGAACAGACAGCAGACAGAGAATCAGAGGATGACAATTACATGCCTCTCTCCGAGGACGAGGTGAGCCTCGGCGATGAAGAATTTATCGTGCCTGAGGATCCCGCCGAGCAGGAGCGCTTCAAGCGCCGGCTTATAGCCACAGCAAACAGCCTGAAGAAAAAGCAACAACAGCTTCGAGCTGATCAAGATCTGCTAGCGGATAGATGGACTGAAGTCCTGGCGGCCGAGGAATACGAACTCGAGCGCCCAACCAAGAGCTACCCAAAGCGCAGGTTGCTACCCCAACTCGAAGAGGAAGCATTAAAACCTACATCACCAGCATACGATGCGGCTGCTCGGCCACCTCGTGGCCGAGACAGAGGGGCATATCAGCCCGAAGTCCAGCCCGCACCCCGCCGCCATTCAAACAAAAATACCAAGGCCCGGGGCAACACGCGGGACTTGCGAGACGTATTGGACATACAAGATCGATCTACGGATCACGGGGTCGCGCCCCAACGCGTGACGATGATTGTCACGCCGGATACACTAAAAGCAAATCCGGCCGGGCCGAATATAGCAGACAAGACTCGTATGAACTGCGTCGTGAGATAGCCTGGCACAGAGGCGCCGCACACCCCCTATGCTTCACTGATGAAGTAATGGATCATGAATTCCTAGAAGGGTTTAAACCCATAAACATTGAATCATATGATGGTACTACAGACCTCGCGGTATGGATAGAAGACTTCTTCCTCCACATTCACATGGCCCGCGGGGATGATCTACACGCCATCAAGTATCTCCTGCTAAAACTCAAAGGGCCAGCTCGGCATTGGCTCAATAGCTTGCCGGCAAACTCCATCGGGAGTTGGGAGAGCCTGGCAGATGCATTCCTGGACAATTTCCAGGGCACTTATGTGCGACCGCCGGATGCTGATGATTTAAGTCATATAACTCAGCAGCCAGGGGAATCAGCCAGGAAATTCTAGACCCGGTTCCTAACTAAGAAGAACCAAATTGTCGACTGTCCGGATGCGGAGGCCTTAGTGGAATTTAAGCATAACATCCGTGACGAATGGCTCGCCCGGCACCTCGGCCAAGAGAAGCCAAAATCCATGGCAGCCCTCACGACACTTATGACCCTCTTTTGCGCGGGCGAAGATAGCTGGTTGGCTCATAGTAACAATACAGCAAGCAAACCTGGCACATCAGAGGCCAGGGATAGCAACGGCAAACCATGACGCAACAAACACAAGCGCCGCAAATATGGTGAAAACGCCGAAGATACGACCGTTAATGCCGGGTTTAGGGGCTCAAAGTCCGATCAGCGGAAAGGGCCACTCAAAAATAACAATTCGGGTCCATCCAGTCTGGACCGCATACTCGATCACCAATGCCAAATTCATGGCATCCCAGGAACGCCAGCCACCCATACCAACAGAGAATGCTGGGTCTTCAAACAAGCGGGCAGGGCAGGCGCCAAAAATGGAGAAGGGGGGTCTCAAAGCGATGATGGCGATGAAGAGCCCAGATCACCGAACACAGGAGGGCAAAAGAAATTTCCCCCGCAAATTCAAACGGTGAATGTGGTAAACACCACCCAAATTCCCAACCCGGACCGGATATGCACCCTTAGGGATGCCAACTTAACTGAACTAGTCGCCCCACAATATAAACTAGGTTCGGTCACCTTCAACCGCACGGATCATCCGGTTAACGCCAATCAGGGCAATCCAGCTGCACTAGTCCTCGACCAAATAATTGACGGGTTCCACCTCACACGAGTCCTTATGGACGGAGGCAGCAGTCTAAATCTGCTTTACCAGGACACAGTGCGCAAGATGGGCATCGATCATTCGGTGATCAAACCCACTAAAGCCACTTTCAGAGACATTATACCAGGTGTGGAGGCCAGCTGTACAGGCTCCGTCGCCCTTGAGGTAGTCTTCGGATCACCTGACAATTGCCATACCGAAGAGTTAATCTTCCAAATTGTCCCCTTCCGCAGTGATTATCAGGAACTGCTCGGATGAATTGCGTTCGCTCCATTCAATGCGGTGCCACGTTATGCCTACCGTAAGCTCAAAATGCCCGGTCCATGCGGCGTCATCACGGTTAATGGCAAGGACAAACTTTACTTCGGCATCAACGGGTACACCACTGCCTTAATAGCAGAAGCAACGAGCAGCACCTTGCAGCTGAACCTCGAGTCGATGTCCAGGCTCCCGGACACCGTCAAGGGACTCCGAACTACTCCACGGAAGGATAGCCCAGCTCGTCCAGAGCTCAATTAAACACTCCGGCGAAGGCCAGGACAGGCCACACTCAGCGGCTCAACCGCTCTCCGGCACGCAAACATTTCTTACATTTCCTTCGCGGGTTCACCTTTGCGCCGACCAGGACGAGCGATACGGAGGTAGCTTGAACGCGCAAGGGAGTCCTTAGACATTCCCCGCAATGACCATCCGGCTATACTCCGGATCCGCACTCAGCTTCTTCCCCCTGGTCTCAGCAGGTTCCGCAGTCATATTCATTTTTTATCACATTACTTGTACTCATACGCATAGACGTACTATTCAAATACAATATATGGATTCATATGACGCTTATCTGCTGTTATTTCTTATAAAATTCTTTTGTCAAGTGGCATCCGTACGCCGCGATATACCTTCAAATATCCCAGGGGCTTCGTTTTACCCATAACACAGCAATAAAGTCCGAACACCTTCACGGAAATTCGGCACCCGAACCTATAGCATTATATGCATCAGCTCTGAATCATGTCTTGGGTCAATAGTTGGGTTTGCCCGGGTCCCATGTTTTGGTACCTTAAGTTCCGCTATATCGGCTAAGGTAGCACTGGGAGAACTACTGTGATTGTGTCCCAGTTCTTCGGGACGAGCACCTCAGTAGAGGAAGCCGAAAACTGACTGTCATGATACGGCGAGAGCTGGTCAGCTGTTCGAGAGGTTACAAAATCTTTTAAGGATTTCTCCCGCATAATGCCATAACCAATGCAGCGTGCGATGGATCGGTTTTTCTTCCGATCAGGTGCTTATAGAGCCCCCCGTGCGGTCTTCCGAACACCAGGGGCTGCGCCTACCTTCCTAAAGCTCCTATGGCTAAGTGAGAGTGATAAAGCCTTATAGTCCGATTGCCTGGTTCGTTGTGCTGAACACCTCCTTCGATGGACCCAAAACTGGGATAAAGAGTGATCAGGTTTATCCCAAACACCCCCGTACTTTCTTACGTGGGGGCAGAAGCCGACGATTGGCCAACTGTCAGGATTAATATATAAAACGGCCACGCAGGAGGATAAAATTTTATATAACAAGCAATAAATAATATAAATGACCTTGTTCAAACATTACAAAGGACAACATGATTTGCATTCATGGAAATATAATGTCCTTGGTACATAGCTCCGCTGCAAGGTAGGATCCTTTCCGGACACTCTCATAATATAATTCGGGCTTGCGGTGCTCCTTCCCCTCTGGCGGTCCATCGGTCATCAGATTTTTAGCATCCATCTTCCCCCAGTGCAGCTTTGCGCGGGCGAAGGCCATTCGGGCACCTTCTATACAGACCGACCGCTTGATGACATCAAGTCGAGGGCAGACACTCACAAGCCACTTCACGAGCCCGAAGTAGCTGCTTGGATCGGCTCGGCGGGCCATAGCCGGATAATCATATCCTTCATGGCCAGTTCCGCTGCCTTATGCAGTTCGATCAGCTGTTTCAGTTGATCGACAAAGGGCACCGGATAATTCGGTGCCAAATACTGCGACCAGAAGAGCTTATCCACAGTGTTCCTTTCTTCGGCTCGGTAGAATTGGGCGGCATCTGATATGCTACGGGGCAGCTCAGCAAATACCCGTGAGAAATCCGAATTCAAAATTAGAAACATAATTTTCCCCTCAAATACTTGCATTACATGGAAAAAGCCTTACTCGCCGTGATCTTTCTCGCCTCTTGGATCCCCTGCAGGGCGCTTTGGGTTTCCCCCCGGGCATCGCTCATGGCCTCATGCGCCTTGGTGAGTTCGGATTCTTTCTCCGTTAAACTCTGCTCCAAGGTCTCGCATTTCCTCATGGCCTCTTGCAGCTCCTGCTCAGCTTTAATAACCTTTGCCTCGTGCTTCTCACGAAGAGCCTGCTCTGTGGTTGCCTTTTTCTCGGCCTCGGCCACAGCCTTCTTAAGAGCCTCGACTTCGGTCACCATCCCTAGCGCAAATCATGAAGCCTATTTCATCATACTGAAAATTCATTCGCAATAAACGCGAACAAGACTTGCGCATACCTTGTTTATTTCCCAACTACATTTTCAACTGGCCAAGTTCTTCTTTGGCCCGCTCCAGACTTTGATTCAGTCCGGAGATCTCCGCAGTATGAGAGGCAACAGCCACTACAGATGCCTGCTTATAACAGAAGAGAAATAGATGTCATTCAAAGAGTCTTCCTGCGAACATAAATTTGATCCTCTGTCTGGTTCTTTCTTTCACCGAACAGTGTATCAGGGGCTACTATCCATACCATGACACTCTTCGAAACCTCATAAAACATACCTCAAAACCTTTTATAAGGCTGATACAGGCTCCATTCAGTCCACTCTCAGTAGACTGAATCTTCTCAATCACCGCACCCATAAGGGCACGGTGTTCATTGACGACGGAGGCGCTCTTCAGCGCCACCAACAAAGCATCCGACACCTCTGGATGGACAGAGGTTGCCGGTGGAACAGGCATGTCCCCTCTAGCTGAGAGAGGATGCCTGCCTGATTCTGGAGCCGTATTGGTCTCCAGAACTGTATCCGGCTGGGAGCCGAATTCCAGAGGGCCCCCACCGTCAGCGCCCATGGGAATTTTCTCCCCCATGTGTCCGGCCCCTGAAGTTTGACCTCCAGGCACCGCCTTCATGGTCTTTTCCTCTCCTCCTTGGCCGGGGTCCTTCTGGGACGAAGCCTCGGTGTTATTCACCTATTTGGAGGAAGGGGCCTTTGGGGGCGTCCCGCTCTCCATAGCATCCGAGCTCAGCGAATCCTCTGATGAGGATTGTTTGGTACGGGACCCCGCCGGACTACAAAAAATATGGCTCAGGCTAGAATACTATGCCATGATGAGTCTGGACGCATAAACGTACTTGGATTTTATATAATCACGAGTTCACCAGGGGCTGGGCCCTAGGATCCCACGCCGGGCCGCTGTCGGCGGCGGCAGTGGTCTCCTCCGGAAGAGGAGCCTTTCCCCTTTTGGGCGGCTCGGCCTCCAAGTGTACGGAGGCCGTCCTCTTCTTTCTTCCTCCCGCAGGGGATTCATCTTCCTCCTCCTCCTCCTCCTCTTCGGAGGCGGAACGGACATCAGAGCCATCGAATATTATGTCCGAAGTGCCGCGGCGACGAAGGCCGCCCCGGGTCTTTTTGGCCTCCTTCTCGGCAGTCTTATTCGGCACCTTGTAAGGCGTCGGGACCAGCATCTTCGTCAGAAGTGGGACAGCCGGTTCTTTGGGTAGCGGAGCCGGACAATGGATCTGCTCCGCCTTCTTCGTCCCGCCCTAGGAGAGTTGTAGAAAACACGTTAAGCGCTTCCTTTGGGTTATGCGGATAAAAAGTATGATGACTTACCGAACTTGCAGGGCGGGACGGTTGGTACCCGCGGTCCTCGGCGGAGTCCGGCCATGATTTGCTGGACTTGAAAAGCACCTTCCAGATGTCCTTGTGCGAGGAGCCGAAAATCTCTCGTAAGGTTTGGTGCTTGGCCGGATCGAATTCCCATAGATTGCAAGTCCGGTGTTGACAAGGCAGGATCCGGCGAACTAACATCACCTGGACTACATTGACAAGTTCAATGTTCTTGTCTCCCATATCTTTAACGCGCGTCTGGAGCATCGACAGTTCGTCGGACGAGGACCAGTTCAGGCCCTTCTTGACCCAGGATGTAAGCCGCAGGGGGGCACCGGATCGAAACTCGGGAGTAGCGGCCCATTCCGTGCCGCGCGGCTCAGTGATATAAAACCACTGCTGTTGCCACTCCTTGACAGAATCGTTAAAGGTGCATGTTGGCCATATGACATTGGTCATCTCGCTCAACATAGCACCCCCGCACTCGGCGTGCTCGCTGCCCACTACCTTGAGCTTCACATTAAAAATCTTCAGCCATAAGCCGAAGTGTGGCGAGATGCGGAGAAAGGCCTCGCACATGACAATGAATGTCGAGATGTTGAGGAAGGAATTAGGGGACAGATCGTGAAGATCGATCCCATAGTAATACATGATGCCGCGAACGAATGGGTGGAGGGGAAACCCTAGCCCTCGGACAAAGTGAGGGAGGAATACAACCCTCTCGTGGGGTTCCGAAGTAGGGACGATCTGTCCCGCCGTCGGGAGACGGTGGCTGATTTTCTTGGCCAGATACCCGGCCTCCCGAAGCTTTTTGATATCCTTCTCCCAGACAGTAGAGGCCATCCATTTGCCTCCTGCTCCGGATCCGGACATTTTCGGAAGGCCTTTGTGGACAGAGAAGATGAACGCTTGGGCGCTGGAGCAGGGCGGAGGGGAATGGATCGGGAAGAAGAAAGCGTGGGTGCGAATGGGCGTTCTTATCCCCTAATAAAGGTAGCAGGTATTCTGCGCCTCCCCACTTGCCTGGTAAAACCACTTATCCCCCAAGCGCCGTAATTGATGGCGCGGTTGGGTTACCCACACCCATATTGATGAGAATCCCGTGAAAAGAGGAACACGATCTCTGCTTCGACAGGACGTGGCAATAAAACCGCCTCGCAACACATGCGGTGGCAGGCTCGGAAAAACGGTTCGTCATGACCAGACCACGGTAGTACGTCACGTTATGAAAAGCTGTCAGCAGATTAGATTTGTGGAAATATTATTCTCTCTACGGTGGTATGTGGAATTTGTTTTGCAGAGCCGGACACTATCCTCGTGTTCAAAATCTTCTATGGAATATTCGGAGGAGGAACCCGCCTTGCAATGCCGAAGACAATCCGCGCGCCGGACTCATCATCATTGAAGCCTGGTTAAGGGGCTACTGAGGGAGTCCAGGATTAGGGGGTCCTCGGACAGCCGGACTATATCCTTTGGCCGGACTGTTGGACTATGAAGATACAAGATTGATGACTTCGTCCCGTGTCCGGGTGGGACTCTCCTTGGCGTGGAAGGCAAGCTTGGCAATACGGATATGTAGATCTCCTCCCTTGTAACCGACTCTGTGTAACCCTAGCCCCCTCCGGTGTCTATATAAACCAGAGGGTTTAGTCCATAGGACAATAACAATCATACCATAGGCTAGCTTCTAGGGTTTAGCCTCTACGATCTCGTGGTAGATCAACTCCTGTAATACTCATATCATCAAGATCAATCAAGCAAGAAGTAGGGTATTACCTCCATCGAGAGGGCCCGAACCTGGGTAAACATCGTGTCCCCCGCCTCCTGTTACCATCTGCCTTAGACGCACAGTTCGGGACCCCCGACCCGAGATCCGCCGGTTTTGACACCGACAGCGGCTCCGTATCGTAAAACGCGATGAATCCTTCTCCCTAATTTTTTCTCCCCGAACATGAATATATAGAGTTGGAGTTGAGGTCGGTGGAGCACCAGGGGGCCCACGAGGCAGGGGCGCGCCTCCCACCCTCGTGGACAGGGTGTGGGCCCCCTGGCCTTGATTCTTTCGGCAGTATTTTTTATAATTTCCAAAAATAATCTCCGTGAAGTTTCAGGTCAATCCGAGAACTTTCATTTCTGCACAAAAATAACACCATGGCAATTCTGCCGAAAACAACGTCAGTCCGAGTTAGTTCCATTCAAATCATGCAAGTTAGAGTCTAAAACAAGGGCAAAAGTGTTTGGAAAAATAGATACGATGGAGATGTATCACACCCCCACGGTACAGTCCCCGCCACGCTAGCCAGCACGAGCGCAACAGAATCAAGAGCCTGATGACGTCTTGATGGCCTCTTCTGACCCTCGAGCGCATCCAGGCCAACGGCCAGCCCCAAAGGACTGGCGGAGGGGAAACACGCGTGCCGCCGTTGAGCGACGCCGCGCCGACCACCGCCAGCCCGATGGGTGCGGTAGTCCCAATGTCAACGAGCCTGCGCTCGATATTGGGGGGTGCCTGCCTTTCGAGGTTGGGTGCCCTGCCTTTACTCGTGAGCTACGGCAAGTCCATTGGCCATCCGTTCGTACGTTCAAGCAATAGATACCCGAAAAGTATGATGGGAGGCTGAACCCGGCAGAGTTTCTAAGCATCTACACCATCGCTGTTCAAGCTGCCGGAGGAAGACATGAGAAGGTGTCTTCCAACTACTTCCCTTTGGCTCTCAAGTCCAATGTGAGGTCTTGGCTAATGCACCTGCCAGAGAACTCCATTTCGTCGTGGGCTGACCTATGCCATGAGTTCATTGGCGCCTTCATGAGCGGCCATCAAGAGCCAGGGCGGCCCAACTACTTGCAGCACCTCCAACAGAAAGAAGGAGAGACCATCCGGAAGTATTTTCAGAGATTCAGCAAGGTCCATAGGAACATCCCGAATATTCATCCATCAGTTGTGATAGATGCCTTCCAATCCAATGTCCGCAACCGCAGGATCCATTCCAAGATGAACGTATTATTGCCCAAGCCTGTGAAGGAGCTTCACACCTTGGTGGATAAGTGTGCTCGGATGGAGGAGGGAAGGAAGCTACCCGGAGAGGAGGATTGCATCAGTGTCGACTCAGAGGATGATGACGAATCCACCAGTCAGAAGAAGATCAAGAAGCACAATAAGAAGCGCAAGGATAAGGCAGTGATGACTGTTGAAGGATCGGGTACACCTAGTACCGGCAAGAATGCCAAGGCCGAAGCCCCCGACAAGGAAGTTGCCGTGTGCGCTGACTGCCGGGAGGCTGCGGCTGCCGAGAAGACCGGGAAAGGTGATGGGCCGTACTACAAGATTCATTGGACCAAGGGCCACGATCTTCAAGAGTGTTATCAGGTTGAGCAGCTCATTAAGAAGCACAGAGCAGAATATGAAAAGTGGGACAAGGAAAAAGGTCAGAATGTCGCTGGCGGTAAGGGCTGAGGCGGTGAATTAAATTGCCCCGGCAAACCCTTCCGGAACAAAGGAAAACCTGCCAAGGGTCGAGAGAAGGAAGCCTGTGATGATGAGAGTGATGGAGGGGATGAAGAGGAAACCACTGAGCAGGAGTTCCAGAAGGCCACTGACGCCATGTGCATTGACGGGGGTGCATCCCTGCACACCTCTCACCGCCAACTCAAACGGTGGGTGCGTGAGGTCAATGTCGTGGAACCAACATCAAAGGCCCGGAAACCACTCAAATGGTCACGCACGCCCATCGTCTTTGACAAAGAGGATCATCCTGACCATACCACTGCGGTAGGGTGTTTGCCATTGTTGGTCTCTCCAACAATTCGCAACCTCAAGGTCACAAAGATGTAGGTGGACGGTGGGGCCGGGTTGAATCTAATTTCCCTAAAGGTCATCGGCAAACTTCAGATAGGAGAGGAAGAGTTAAAGGTCACCGGCACGTTTCAAGGAGTTAATCTCAACAGGAGTCATCCTAAGGGAAAGATCATGTTGCATGTGACGTTTGGGGAGAGCTGAACTACCGGACTGAAAAGATTGTGTTTGATGTGGTCGACCTCCCCTTGCCGTACAATGGGATCCTTGGATGCCCAGCCCTGGCTAAATTCATGGCAGCATCCCACTATGCCTACAATACCTTGAAGATGCCTGGGCCAGTAGGAGTCATTTCCATCCCATTAGATGAGAAGGACGAAATCATTTGCATGGACAAGATGTACCGGGACGCAGTCGCGGTAGAGGCAGCGGCAGCAGCAGTTCCCGCCAAGGAGAACAGAGTAAAGAAGAAGGATAGAAAGGACGCTGGCAAGGAATCCGAGAAGCATACCTCTTCGGATTATGCTGCGCCTGTTGATGACTTGCCGGAGAGTTCCAACAGCAAGAGATCCAAAGTTACTACACCACAAGTGAAGAAGGTCCCGACAGGGCTGGCTGGCATTGATGGTACTTTCACTATCAGCACCACCCTTGATGAAAAATAGGAAAGTGCGCTCGTTGTCTTCCTGCGAGCGAATATCGATGTGTTTGCTTCGCAACCATCTGATGTCCCCGGTGTTCCTAGGGAGGTAATCGAGCACCACCTTGCTGTCTACCCACATGCCCGACCTGTCCAGTAGAAAGTCCAGAAGCAGGCCTTGGAGAGGCAGCAATTTATTGCCGAGGAGATCAAGAAGCTTGAAGCAGCTGGTTTGGTCAGAGGAGTGCTACATCCCACATGGTTAGCAAATCCAGTGCTGGTTCGGAAGGCTAACGGGAAATGGAGGCTTTGAATAGATTTCACAGATCTCAACAAGGCTTGCCCGAAGGACCCATTTCCCTTGCCATGCATCGATCAGATTGTGGATTCCACTTTGGGCCGTGATTTGCTTTCCTTTGTGGATGCATATTCTGGTATCACCAAATCTTCATGTCCAAGGAAGACGAAAAGAAGACATCATTCATCACCCCATGTGGTACGTACTGTTTTATCCGCATGCCATTCGGATTACAGAGTGTCGGTTCTACTTTTGCAAGGGCAGTCCAGATTGGTTTCGAGCCACAACTGCACAGAAACATTGAAGCCTATATGGATGATATTGTGGTCAAGACCAAGGACAGAGCGACCCTTATCCAGGATTTGGAGGAGACATTTGCTAATCTGTGCAAGATCAACTTGAAGCTCAACCCGGAGAAGTGTGTGTTTGGCGTTCCCTCCGGCAAGCTACTTGGGTTCTTTGTGTCCCATCGGGGGATCGAAGCCAACCCCGACAAGATTAGAGCCATCGAGCATATCCAAGCACCAAGGAGAGTCAAGGATGTGAGGTGTTTGACAGGGTGCGTTGCCTCGCTAAGCAGATTCATTTCCAAGTCTGCCGAGCACGCCCTGCCGTTCTTTAAAATCCTGAAGAAGGCAGGACCCATGAAGTGGACCCCAGAAGCAGATGCGGCTTTGCAAGAGTTGAAGGCCTACTTGTCCTCTGTGCCCACCTTGGTTCCTCCCAAACCACAAGAGTCGTTGATGCTATGCTTGGTAGCAACCAACCAAGTGGTTAGTGCGGCCTTGGTGGCGCAGCGGGAAGTGGACGAAGCAGAAAGTGAGCAAGGACCGGCAGAGCCAGATAACGATCAGGACAAAAATGAACACGGAAGCGAGAGCAACCCCAAGGACACGGCAAGGAAGAAAGTGGTGCATCGCCCAGTGTACTTCGTCAGTTCCTTACTACAGGGGGCTAGATTGAGGTACTCTGGCGTGCGCAAGTTGATATTTTGTCTCATCATGGCCTCAAGAAAACTACGCCACTACTTCCAAGCCCATGAAATCACGGTTGTAACTCGTTTCCCGTTGCAAAGGATACTCCGAAACCCTAAGGCTACCGGCAGAATAGTGGAATGGGCTTTGGAGTTATCCAGTTTTGGCCTAAAGTTTGAGAGCACAACAACGATCCAAAGCAGGGCATTGGCAGAGTTTATTACAGAATGGACGCCAACCCCTGATGAGGAAGTACCAGAAACAGTTATCCCCAGTAAGGAGGCGCCCCAAGAATGGATTATGTATTTCGATGGCGCCATTTCCCTACAAGGTGCGGGGGCTGGCGTGCTTCTTGTTGCCCCCTCCGGGGAGCACTTCAAGTACGTCGTCCAGATGCATTTTTCCCGGGAAGAGGCGACCAACAATACATCAGAGTATGAAGGGCGCCTTGCCAGGCTCAGGATTGCCGCATAATTGGGAATTAAGAAGCTGATCATTCGAGGAGATTCACAGCTTGTGGTGAGACAAGTCAACAAGGATTACCAAATCCCATTGACGGAGGCATACGTTGTGGAAGTGAGAAGATTGGAGGAACACTTTGATGGATTGCAAACAGAGCACGTACCTCGTGCAAAAAACAGCATAGCTGATCATCTGTCAAAATGTGCTGCGCAGAAGCTTCCTGTGGAACCAGGTAGTTTTGTTCTCCATCTTACTCAGCCCTCCGTATCCCTAGCAACAATGGCCCGGAAAAGGAGAAAGATGGACTCCGGTAAGCCTCTCCCGGTAGAGCCTTCTGCTCATGGCAGGTGAGGGAGTCTTGGATTAGGGGGTCCTCGGACAGCCGGACTGTTGGACTATGAAGATACAAGATTGAAGACTTCGTCCCGTGTCCGGGTGGGACTCTCCTTTGCGTGGAAGGCAATCTTGGCAATTCGGATATGTAGATCTCCTCCCTTGTAACCGACTCTGTGTAACCCTAGCCCCCTCCGATGTCTATATAAGCCGGAGGGTTTAGTCCGTAGGGCAACAACAATCACAATCATAGGCTAGCTTCTAGGGTTTAGCCTCTACGGTCTCGTGGTAGATCAACTCTTGTAATACTCATATCATCAAGATCAATCAAGCAGGAAGTAGGGTATTACCTCCATCGGGAGGGCCCGAACCTAGGTAAACATTGTGTCCCCCGCCTCCTGTTACCATCCGCCTTAGACGCACAGTTCGGGACCCCTACCCGAGATCCGCCGGTTTTGACACCGACATTGGTGCTTTCATTGAGAGTTCCACTATGCCGTCACGATAAGGCTGGATGGCTAGCCTTGTCGTCAAGGACAGTATCACCTCTGGGGGAGCCCTGGCTGTAGGCCAAACTCTCCGACTAGGCGGCTTCGTCATGACCGCCCGCTCGGCCGTTGCGCCGACGATGACTTCTTGGGTCATCAAAAATAGCCTCCGTGTCAGCTCGGAATTCGCCGAGCAGATGGATCCAATGGAGCTCTCTTCCTTGAACGAGCTCTTGGATCGCATCGCCGCCTTGGGAGTCGCTACGGACTATGATCGGATCGGGCTTAAACCCGACCAAAGGGAGATTAACTCTCCGCCGGTCACCCATCAGATAGCGGTGGTGGAGGAGCAACGCAGCGATTCTTCCTCTATCTTGAGGACAAACTATGTCCGGATTCCCGAGCTCTCCGAGCCAGATACCCATCTACGGGAGGACATGGCCCAAGCTTTGAACCTAGAATCAGACAGCGGGCCAGACCTATTGGGCAACATCCCGGAGCCCGAACTTCTAAGATCGGAAACTCCCCCGCCCCTGGGTCTCAGATCGGGTCAGGGTTCGGACTTAAATCTACCCACCCACCCAGATATAAATGATCTTTCCCACATTAGACAAGAGCCCCAAGAGACAGTACATCACTATTGGGCCAGATTCCTCCTTGTAATGAACAAGGTCAAGGACTGTCGCGAGGAAGACGCAATTTCGTTCTTTTGCAAAAACTGCACGGACAAGGGAATCCTCAACGCCATAAGCCGCCGTGACATAGCACACTTCGCTGACTTGGCGGCCATAGTACAGAAGTACTGTGCGATGGAAAGCGCCTGGAAAACCCAAACAAAATTCTGGGATCCTCCGGCTCTCACTAATCCCCCTGTCCGAACTAAAAGGGTGTACTCTCGTAAGTCACCCGATCTAATTACAAAGAAACAAAAGCCCACTGCAGGGCGTGGAACTATATTGGAGGGATGGCTCAACGGGCCATGCAAAATTCACAGTACACCGGATACCACGCCAACTCATAGCCTTAGAGTATGTTGGATACTCCGGTAGGTGGCCAAGAGCGGTGAGGATCTCCTCATCAACAATACCGCAGAGCACCATCCCATGGACAATAACAATACAGTATTGACAGTCTTCGAGACCTTCGCCTCAAATAATAGGCGTAAGCGAGCACTCCGCAGCCTTGTCGAAGTCTGCCACGTGGCAGCAATAAATCCATGGAGCAATACGGCTATAACCTTCAATGCCAGTGACGAACCTAAATTCCGAACAGCCCGAGCACCAGCCGCCTTCGTCCTTAGTCCAATTGTGGACGGCTTCCGGCTTACTAAAGTGCTCATGGACATTGGCAGCGGATTAAACCCCATCTATGAGGAGACTCTTTGAAAAATGGAAATAGACAGGAGCCGCATTGAGCAAAGCAGCACGACCTTCAGAGGGATCATCCCTAGTCAGGAGGCATGATGTGCAGGAAAAATCACACTAGATGTGGTATTCTGCACGCCGGAGAATTATAGGTCCGAAGAAATCACATTCCAAGTGGCCCCGTTCAGTAGCGGATACCACTCCCTTCTAAGGCGGGAGGCATTCACGATCTTCCAAGCTATACCCCATTACGGGTACATGAAGCTCAAAATGCCCGGGCCTAATGGAATCATCACTCTAGCTAGTGATCCGGACATAGCACTCCGCGTCAAAAATAAAACCGCCGCACTAGCCCTCGAGGTGTTATCCGAAGCCCGTGCGGCTGAAGAACTAACCGCGCTGCGCTCCACAGTGGACAAGGACGATGTGATACTCGACAGAAGACCCAAGTCCACCTCTTTTAAACCAGCGGACGAAATAGTCAAATTCCAAGTCCACCCAACGGACCCTACAAAAACAGCATCCATCGGGGCACAGTTAAACCCCACAGTAGACGCCGCACTACGGGAATTCTTGCGCGAGAATTCCCACGCAGGCTGGCCGAGCATAGCCTCAACATTCTAAAGGGGTTCAAGCCAGTCAAGCAAACTCTTCGACGTTTCTCTGAGCCTAAGCGACAAGCCATGGGAGAGGAGCTAGCCAAGTTACTTGAGGCCGGATTCATTCGAGAAATAAAACATCCGGACTGGCTAGCAAACCTGGTGATGGTACCAAAGAAGGACAAATCCTGGCGCCTATGTGTCGATTTCAAGGACCTTAACAAGGCTTGCCCCAAGGATCCCTTCCCCCTCCCTCGCATCGATCAAATTATCGACGCTACTGCAGGACACGATTCATTGTGTTTCCTCGACGCATACTCCGGATACCATCAAATTAAGATGGCGGAGTCCGATCGAGCCGCAACGGCATTTATCACCCCATACGGCTGTTTTAACACTGTTGGGTGGTAGGTGCGACATATGCCAACGGGTGCCTTATCATTGTGGGAGCCGGTAAGACATCGCATGTGCCTGGAAACGGGATAATGCAAAGACATGCACGCCGGCGAATCATACCCAGGTTCGGGGCTCTCCGTGGAGATAACACCCCTAGTCCTGCTCTGCGGGGTCTCCACATGATCACTAGATCAACACAAGTGGCTACAAGTGGCTCCTTGAGCTGTTCGGCTAGAGGAAGAAGAAGGACAAGGCTAGCTCTCCTCTTCTCTCTATGTGGTGTCTAAAACTCTAAGAGATCAACCCTTTGCATGGGTGCCTTGGGGGGTTTATATAGGCCTACCCCCAGGGGTACAATGGTAATCCGGATGGATGCGGGTCCAGGCCGTCAGTTTCTGTATCCGCCGGCTTCTCCGCCGGCCGCTGGGGCCCGCCGACTGGGGGGTCCCGCCGGCTGCCGGCCTCTTGGCCGACAGGCGGCCCCACCGCCTGGGGGTCTTGCCGGCGGCTGGTTACTGTAGCCTCGCCCCTGATGACGAGGGCTTTGCCGAGGTAAGCATGGCTACAGTGCCGCCGTCTGGCGGGCTCTCACTGTAGTCTTACCTCGTCTTGTCTCCTTAATGATGCACATACTTGGAGGGAGTGAGGTAGCCGGCTATTGGGAGCCGGCTACACCCCAGGCCGACTGGGGGGGCTTGGCCGCCTTCGAGCGTCTCTCTGGCTGAAGGGGCCCGCCGCCCGCGGGCCGTACTGACAGCCTGTCATGGGTGGCGTCATGGTCAACATGGCAACAGTGACGCGCCGGACGGGGGATGGCCGACCCGTACGGCGCACTGTGGCCATGCGTGCTCCGAGATTCGGGGGTGGCAGGCTTTACTGTAGCCACACCCTGTCTCGTCACCGTTATGTGGGTGCAGTCCTTGAGGGTGCAATCTTGGCCGCTTGCCGGGAGCCGGCCCTCTTGTGGCCGGCATCGTGGAGTCGGTCTTCTTGTGGCCGGCTTCTTGGAGTCGGCCTTCTTGTGGCCGGCTTCTTGGAGTCGGCCTTCTTGTGGCTTTCTTCGGGAGGGTTTTAGGGCCGGGCCGCCTTCCAGTAGTCGGCCTGTGAGATAGCCGGCCAGGGGAAGGCGGCCCTGTGCTTTGGGTGCTTGAAGGCTCGATCGGCCCGATAATTTTTGAAGAGCCAGGGGGAGTCGGTTAGGCTACCCATGGTCATTTACTCCGAAAGTAGTCCCCGAAGCTGGTTGGGCTTCGCGGCTGAAAGGAGGACGAGAAGCATAATCAGTTTCCTATCTTGAGGAGCCAGCAGCTAGGAGCCGGCTTTGATCAGGTGCGCCGTCTTGGTGAGGCTTTGAAGTCTGAAGGCGGGAACCAGCTGGCGCGCACGCCAGGTTGCGGGCCGGCCGCTTGCCGCCCGCGCGCCACGTGGCGCCCTCCGGCTGGGAGAGCCTTCCAGCCCACGCGCGCGACGGGACGCCGCCGCAGGCCGGGGCCCGCCACTTCCACGCCTCGGCCTAGGTGTGGATCTTCTGTGGCCCAAAATGGGCCATTCGCCTTCCAACGGCAGTTTCCGCATGCCGTTAGGGCGCAATAATCGCGGGACGTGGGGGAGTGGGCGCAGTTAATCCCACACCCCCCTACGCCTCGCCTCCTTGGCTTCGCTGCACGAGGCTATAAATAGGGGGAGGAGGAGGAGCGGCAGACGCTCGCACGCTCGCCCTCGCTCCGCCATCTTCTTCTTCCTCTCCATCGCTGTAGCGCCTCGCTGCCGCGCCGTCCCTCCAGTCATCGCACTACCCCGCAGCTTCGCCGCCGCGGGGCCGTGCTTTCGCTGTCGCCGTGCCTTTTTCATCGGCTTCTTGCCCTCATGTCGCGCGGTGGAGACTGGGACGGCTCCAACGTCCACGAGGACCACATCGACTTCCTCCGCAAGACGCGGCGGTTGCCAGACAAGGATCATGTGCGGGTCTGTCTCGCGCCGGAGAGGGAGATCTCGCCGGTGCCGGAGGAGGGCGAGCGGGTAATCTTCTGCTCGCGCTGCGTGCGCGGCCTAGGCCTGCCTGCGAGCGGCTTGTTCCGTTCCTTCCTTGAGTTCTACCAGCTCCAGCTGCACCACCTCACTCCAAACACTGTGGTGCTGCTGTCTGCCTTCGTTACTTTGTGCGAGGGCTTCCTCGGCGTCCTTCCCACCCTCGAGCTCTGGGGGGAATTCTTCCAGTCCAAGCTCGGTACCGCCATGAGGGGCGTGCCGGCTCAGAGCGACGACTTCATCGCGATGCGGAGGCCGGTAGTCGACAACCCTTTTCCTCCCATCACGCTGATCCAGTTGGTGAAGCTCTGGCAGCAATTCTACTTCTATGTGAAGAACGTCGCTCCGCAAGGCGACTTCGTCAACTTGCCGGCTTATGTTGCCGGCCCACCGGCTGGGAGGCGGCCCCAATGGTCCTATCGGGCCAAAACACTGTCGCCTGCTGGAGCCGCCGCCGTCGCGCGACCTCGGGTATTGGTCCAGTCGGAGGGCCTGACCGGGCCCGACCTGCTGGCCGCCTTCGTGGCGCACCGGGTGCTCCCGCTCCAAGGCCGCCCTCATATGATTTGTCAAATGAGCGGCCAACTCGATCCGAGTCAGCTGTGTACCAAGGAGATGCCTCATGCAGAGGTAGCTCACATGGTGAACTACCTTGCGAACTGCAAGCTCACCGAGAGTGGCAGTTTGGCAAGGAGTCGTACTCCCGTGCCAATCCCCCGCCTATGGTAAGCTTTCTTTTTCTTCTCTTCTTTACTTTTGTCACCAAGTTTCTCTTGGCCGACTCTGACCAGTCGGTTTGTCTTGATAGAGCCCCCTCCTTCGACCGGCAGCCGGGGCAGCGGGAGTGGAGTGCCAATATCCCCCCGACCGGACGATGCATGACTTGGACGACCCCGACTTGGGGCGGCCGCTCTGGATGATGACACCGTGGGGGGACGTGGCGAGGCAGGCGGCTCCGGGCTTGGAGCCAGCTTCGACGACTGGCCGGATGATGATGAGGCGGAAGTCGTCCCGCGCCGCCAGCCAGCGTCCGATCATCATGGCGCGGGTTCATCTGCCGCGCCGGCTGTCCGAGGCAGCGCGCAGAAGCGCCGGGCCGCGCCGGGCCTATTCGGCAGTCGGCCGAAGAAGCCCAAGAGCGCGGAGGCGGCGACCAAGCGGGACGAGGCAGCCGCGAAGGCTGCCCGCTTCCGCAAGGTGGTGAAGTAGCCTTGTCTTGACTTTAAAAAATAGGGCTCCGCTTTCTCTTGAGCGGACCGCCGCCGCCTCCGTGGTTGGAGCGGCGGGAGGATCTGCAAGCGCCCGCCGCATGGACCCCCGTGCCGAGCTTCAAGCGGCGACGGAGCGGAATGCGCGGGAGGAGCGGGAGGCGGAGGAGCTGAGGGCGGCCACTGCCACGGCGGCGCAGGAGATGACGGAGAGGTCGGCGGAGGCACAAACCGACGCATCGGCCAAGGCTCAGGCGGAAGCTGCAGCCGCAGAGAGGGCAGCGGAGGCCCTGCGTAACCGGCATCCGCAGCTTGTCGTCCCCCTTCGCGATGTCGCCCGAGATCCCGGTGCCCCTGCCGGAGGAAGCCGGTGGCGACCAGCTGGTGGTGGAGAGGGAGGAGGGCGACGTCGTCGTCCTGGAGAGGGAGGCGGCACCGCCATCGCCGACTGGGGCGGACCAAGGCAGCCGGCCTAGCGCGCCGCCCGTGCAACCGGCTGGAGCCGAGCCGGCTGTGAGGGCAGACCTTGTGGTCCGGTCGCCATCGCGCTAGCGCGCAGGGAAGGTGACTTCGGCACCGGACCCGCAGAAGGCCGCGGGCTCTAGCTCGTCGGCGCAGGATCTGGAGACGGCCAGCGCCAGCTCGCCGGGGTGGATGCTGGGTGGTGGGACGGCCGTGCTGAACGTGGTGGCGCAAGAAGTCCGAAACTGGCTTCAATCCCAAGCGACCGTGCTGACGCAGTGTACTCAAGAGTTCCTCGCGACGCGGACGGCCATTCGGGTGAGTCTTCCCGCTTTTTTGTTTCTTGTTCTTGATTTCCTCCATGGGGGCGCGTCAGCGCACCCACTGGGTGTAGTCCCCGAGTTCCGAGTCGGCTGCTGAGCAGGCGGCTTGGAACTTCTTAGTAGACTTCGATTGCTATCTTGTTCTTAGTCGCTCCTCTGTCCTATTTGCAGGACTATCACAACCTCCACAAAGCTACCTTCAACTCCCAGGCCCGGGAGCTGAACCAGAAGACCATTGATCTGACCGAGAGCCGGAGTAAGTGCTTCATCTTTTATCTCACGTGGGGGCGCGTCAGCGCACCCACTGGGTGTAGTCCCCGAGATTCGGTCCGACTGCTGAGCAGTCGGGCCGGATCTTTCTTGGCGACTTCTTTCTTATTGCTTTTTTTTCTTTACCATATCTGCAGAGGCCAATGCCGACCTGAGGGAGCAGTTGGGTGGGGCCCAGATCGCCCTTCGCGCCAAGGAAGTCGAGTGCAACGCCTTGGCTCAGGAGCGTGACCGCTTGGTCAAGAAGCTGGCCGACCAGGAGGAGAGCCATAAGGCGGCCCTGAAGGCGGCGCAGGACAGCGAGGCCGCCCTCCAAGACGAATACGAGACCGAGGCGGCGAGCTGGGCTGAGGCAAGGCAAGCGTTGAGCGACGGCTACGGCCAGATCGAAGATTTGGTTGATGGTAGGCCGCCTTCTTCTTCGTCCCTTTGCTTGCCGCCTGCCATTTGGTCCATTTTCTGACTTTGTGTTTTTTTCCTTTCTTACTTGCGTAGAGTACTTCCCTGGTTACTCCGTTGCCGCCAACCAAGTCATCGAGGCCCGCCGCGACGTGCAAAGGCAGGCTGGGGCTGAGATCGCGCCAGATGCTCGCCGGTCGCTTGAGGAGCAGCTTCTGGCGATCCAAGCCCGCCTCCAGCCGGCTCACCGCATGCTCCACCGTCTTCAGCACGTTGGGGCGCAAGTGCTGGCCGCCCTCTGGCCCGGCGAGGTGGTTCCCCGTACCCCCAGTCAGACTATTGACTGGCTGGAGGTAGCGGTTGGCCGCTTCGAGGCCTGGAAGGCTTCTGCAGCTCGGTCAGGCGCCAGGCGGGCGCTGGAGTTCGTCCGAGCTTGGTATCCTGGGCTGGATTTGGCCCAGCTGACCACCTAGCGGCAGGAGGCCAACGAGGAGCTGGAGGCGGTGCGGCCGGCTATCATCCAGCGCGCCTCGGCGATCGCCGACTACACCGACACCAGTGCCTTTGCCCCTGAGGTGAATGATGACGGCGTTGCTTAGTCGGAGGAGTGGTTTGGGCTGAACCCAGCAGGTGGTGAAGACTCGGCGGAGGAGATCGAGTCCGGTGATGACGGCGAAGAGGAGGAGGGAGAGGATGGTGAAGACGCCGTGCCAGACGGTGGAGCAACCAGCCAGCCTCAGCTTGATCATGCCTCCAGCAACGAGGCGCATGCGAGCGCGCCGCCTGCAACCGGTGATGATCAAGCCGAGACTCGCCAGCCGGCCACTCCTCCAGCCAGCACTGCCGTCTCCACTGACCTTCCTGGCTCGCCTGTTGCACCTTTGGACTGATCCGCCACCTTTGCTTTCCTGTTTATTACTCTTCGAACAATATTTGTTAGGTTTGCGCAGTTTGTCAGGACCCCGATTCTAAGTCACACCGATCTAGTCTGTAACACCTCATATCACTTTGCAGCCTCACGCACGGTATTCCCACGGTTTTGATTTGATTTGATGATAGCCCATACTCAAATCAAAGTCTTGATACGACAATAGGTCCAACAACTGATCACAGGGACCAATCGATGAAGATATCATCTATCTTCAACACACGCAAATATATCCCTTGAAATGAACTAAGTTAGACAAGTTTTTATCTTCCAACTCTCCAAGTTGTTGTTTAGCTTGACCAACTAGCTCAGGGGTATCCAACACATATTCTTGGAGAATGGGTGGTTTGGAGGAAAACCAACATGATCACGAACTCAACATAGCGGTCAGGTGACAACCTGGTAATACATCCGAGAAGATATTCGGAAAATCACGTACCACCGATATGTTACTAGGCTCGAGAACAATCTCGCCTTTCAGAGCAAGACGATATGATCAAATAAGCAAGGGATTGAATAATCCTAACTCATTGATCGAAGAGTGCACCGGAAATAAGGACTAGGTAGCACGATCAACCTTAGGATGTGATTCAGTAACCAACACGCTAAGGATGAAATTATTGTCCTTTAACTACCAAGCAACGGAGTTGCTAGGAGTATTGATTTCACGCATCACGATTCACTTGTCGGTGTTCCGGTTACAATAACACGGGACCGAGAAATGAATGATGATGGCGAGGAGTATCACTGCGTCAAGAATTCACAAAAGGTGGTGCAATTCCTACGATATTCTCGACATAAAGGGGGTAATACTCGAAGGTAGAACAGAACAAAAGCTGGTTAGGCATTTGATCTGCGGAATACAACTACTTTGACCCAATCCCAGAGATGGACGAGGTACTGGAGTTTGTTTCTCCTAGTCATTCCGGATTAGAATGGCTTGACAGACCACAAAAATGATAGGCATCGATAACACAAATGCACAATTACTCCTGACTATCAATTGATAGACGAGGGCCAGAAAATAACTAAAGAAGGACAACCCAAACGAACATATGTTTTTCTGAGTTGTGGATGCATGGATTAGTATGTCGAACAAATTCAACATATTTCTTCCGGATAACCCATGCAGAGGAGGAAGGACTGGCAGAGTCACAATATGAATGGAGTACTCCTCAAGAGCGCCCTGGTTGTGATCTTTTGGTTAAAAGGACTTCTGCCATGATGGTTCATGGTATTGGAAGAATGAAATACCACGGACCTCGAGGACTAATGCAAAGGTTCCTAATATCCTAAAGGAACAAGCAAACACTAGCTACACGAATTAAGTAGAGTGAATCTTGGGTTCAAGAACCCAGAAATAGAATGCCTACTAACTAAATGGCATCACGGGATGCTTTCGAGAATAATGGCCAGAATCCGCACACTGGGAATGCAAAGCATTGCTAGATTACTAAGTGGTTCTCTAAGACGATTGGGGTCATAATAATAGCTCCAACATATATGACGAGGTAACGGAGTACCTCAACACACTAGTTAGTGTGATTAATCTGGCCCAAGGAACATCGGGAACGGAAAGAAGGGATTTGCAAATGCATCAGACTATTTAGAGACCCGGGATGACTCGGACAGCATAACGGCTGTAAATGCTCAAAGGATTTGAGACATCCTAAAAAATGGTGGCATAACCACTGAACATCACAATATAAACTTCCGAGATCAATGGTCAACATACGGAAGTAGTTGGAACTGAACTGAGGCTTAAATCCAACAATCCTACAAGTCTACGGATTAGTAACATGTGATCCTGATAGAAAGATGAGAAGCCTAGTTCTTAATCCCCGCGGAAAAGAAGAGGGTGACTCAGATCAGAAGGGCATAAGGTAAAGGAGTAAAAAGAGCCTTACGTTCCCTTCCACAATCAATTCCCTTATATAACTAAAGCATTTCTAGACTCAACTTCGACTAGTTTGGCTTGGTAATCCTACAGGCAGTCAGGCTCTGATACCAACGCTGTCAGGACCCCGATTCTAAGTCACACCGATCTAGCCTGTAACACCTCATATCACTTTGCGGCCTCACGCACGGTATTCCCGCAGGTGTCGCCTTACCATGGCCCGGGACCGTTTGCGCCTTTTGGGTCACGTATATGATAGTGTCGCTAGCATCCATATGACAGAGAACCCGGGCCGACATGGCTAGTCAGGAACCCAAAGCGGCACTAACTTACGGGGACAGGCATACATGAATCAACATCGAGCATGTCGGTCAGCAACGTGTGAATCCGGGCTGTAGCACTGGGCTAACAGGACTCCGGGAACCTGGGCTGTAGCAGGCTAGGCAGGACTCCAGATGTCACCGCGTGACATTTCCCCGAAGGGACAGACACAGGAACGAAGTGAATCACATGCCGACCAGTCAAGTGTTTCGGAGCAGTAGTGCTGGGCTAGCAGGACTCCGGTGAACCGGGCTGTAGCGGACTACTATGGCTCATGGAACACAAGACTACATTTCCCCATAAGAGAGGCTACCAAGGATAAACAACTAGATTGTCGGATCCCACACATACCAAGCATTTCAATCATACACACAATATGCTCGCTATGTGCAAATACAACATGGCATCACAACTAGACTCTACGACTCAGAGTATTTATTCATTAGGCTCCGAAGAGCGAGATATTACAAACATGGGTCTCATGACCCAACATTCAGAGCATACAAGTCAAACACATGCGGAAGCTTAACATGTCTGAGTACAGACAACTACAAATGAAAAAGGCTGAGGAGCCTGACTATCTACTAGATCCTGCCGAGGGCACAAGATCGTAGCTGAGGTATCAAGCTAAACATCGAAGTCCACGCGGAAGTACTAGCGAGATTGAAGTCCCTCTGCAAAACATAAATTAAGCAAACGTGAGTACGAATGTACCCAGCAAGACTTACATCAGAACTAGCTACATATGCATCGGTATCAACAAAGGGGGTGGTGGAGTTTAACTGCAGCAAGCCAACTTTGACTCGGTGGCTATCCTAACTACGACTGCAAGTAACTCTTTTGAGGTGGCGCACACGAGTCCACATATTCACCATATCAATACTCCACTATGGATCCGCTCCCGTCTCCCTACGATAACGCCATCCATAGCACTCACGCTTATCTTGCGCATTTTAGAGTATCCACTTTCACTTGTCTATGAACTATTATAGGCAACCCAGAAGTCCTTTACCACGGACACGGCTATTCGAATAGATCATATTAACCCTGCAGGGGTGTACTTCGTCACACACGCTCTCACCACTTACCGCCGTTTACACAACATGTACTCGGCAACCTTCAAGCGGAAGCCCAGCGAGGGTGTCGGCCACAGCCTACCTAAACGCTCAAGTCTCTAGTCCAGGTTTATCGCCTATTCAGGTTCCATCCGCAGGGAGTCCGGCCGAGGTTTCCACAAACGGCCCCGAACGATGTGTACAGGGTTCCGCGACACCAAACGGGCGCCCGGCATGCCCGGCCACGTGCCTACCGCATCACAGCCCACCCCTCGGGTCAGCGCTGCCCACGGCCTCCAGCATACTACAAACACCAGAAACTACTTGCAACTCCTGGACAGAGGACAAGGGTGATTAAGAAGCCGAGAGGGTCCATTGGTTTCAGGCCCAATGCGTGGTAGTAACTGTATCATGGACCACAAACACAGAACTCAGTTCCTGAGGACGGCTTCAATGAGACAACCCACCATGTACTCCTACATGGCCTCTCACCGCTACCTTTACCAAATCGTGTTCACACACTTAGCTCACACACAGTAGGACATGTTCATCACCATTCCAACTCATCCCCGATGAATCGGACCTGACACAACTCTAAGCAATAGCAGGCATGACAAACAAGCATGAATGAGTAGGCACATCAGGGCTCAAACAACTCCTACTCATGCTAGTGGGTTTCATCTATTTACTGTGGCAATGACAGGTCATGCAGAGGATAAGGGGTTCAACTACCATAGCAAGTAACAGATGAATCGTTGTTGTCCTAATGCAGTAAAAGAGAGCAGGAGCGAGAGAGTGGGTTTGTATCGGAATGGACAAGGGGGTTTTTCTTGCCTGGCACTTCTGAAGATATTATAGTTCTTCATCGGTGTCATCGACCACGTCGTCGGAGCATCGTCTACTGAGAGGGGACGGTTACCGGCAAACAGAGAAGGGCACAATCAATGCAATGCAACAATATGATGCATGATCATGACATGGCAATATGTTGTGGTTTGAGCTAATGCAACTAGTAACAGAAAGGTTTGGGTTGATTTGAACTCAAGGTTCAAATTCAAATTCAAACTATAAATTCAAATAGTGCATTATCATGTTTTGGACTAAACAGCGAGGTTAAGTTGTTCAAACATGCATGAAAATGCCATATTCAGATTCCTTGGATTTTTCTGATCATTTTTCATATATAATTTATTTCATTCTGAGTTATAGATTATTTTCTATGATTTTTTGAAGTTTATACTATTTTCTGAAATTTTCTGAATTATTTTAAATCCAGAAATCAAATACTGCGTCAGCATTGTGTCAGGGTGATGTTAGCAGGTCAACTGACCTCGTCCAGGTCAAACCTGACCAGTGGGGTCCACTGGTCAGTGACACAGAGCTGTCTGGGTCACAGACATGTGGGGTCAGGTCAACAGCCACGTCAGCACGGTCAGCTCTGACGTGTGGGTCCCGTTGGTTTATAAACTAATCTAAACAGAAATTAAATTAACATAAATAGGCACTGGGGCCCACATGGCAGTGGCTCTAGTGGTGTTTAGTAAGGTCATTAGTGCTAATTAAACCGGCGCCACGTCAGCAGTTGACGCCGGCGACCGCAGCAACGACACGGACTCGCCGGGGTTGCTCGGCACGGCGCTACAGATCACCGCTTCACACGTAGTTTGCGGCTACGGCGAGCTGGCGGTGCGGCGCATCTTATGGAGCAAGCAGAGGGGGCTGGGGTGGTCTGTGGTGACGGCAGCAGCGAGCTAGGCGGCGGCCGGAGTTCGGGCGCCGATGGAAACGATGGCTACAGCAAGCGCTAGGCCGCGGGGTTAAGGGGAAACGACGGTGAAGCTCACAGTGATCACGAAGAGGGGCTCGGCTTGCTCGGGGATGTCCTATGGCTGGCGAATCGACGACGGCGGTGGTCGGCTCCCGAGGACGAGGACGACGGCGATGGCGAGGATGAGGGGCTCCCGGGCTTGTTTTGGTTCTCCTCGTCGACGTGCAGAGCCGCGGCGGACCCTAGGGATACGGTAGGGAGGTCAGGTGAGCTCGGTGGGCGCGTTGGCAGTGAGCGGCGGTGACGGGCTAAGCTCAGGTGGTCGCGGGAGAGAGAGCAGAGAAGGGGAGGAGTTCCAGAGAGAGGGGGGTCGTGGCCGTCTCCGTGGTGCTGGGAGAGAGTCTCGGAGGCGTGAGGCAGGCAGGGAGGAGGTGGAGGCCTCGGGCGCGCAGGCGTCGACACGCCTCTGCCTACTGGCAGAGGTTGAAGACAACCGCTCCGGCCAGTGGGCTGGGCCGTCCAGCTGGCTGCATCAGGTAAGTGGCCCAGGTGGGCTTCTGCTCTATTTTAATTTTTGTTCTGTTTTCCTTTATTTAATCTTTTTGACACTTTTTTTTAAACTCCAACAAATGTAAAAACAGTGACAACATTCCTCTGAATATTTTTATATTGCACAATGGGATTATCCAAAGGCACATAAATTATTTCAGAGTTATCTGAAATTATATTCCATATATTAAGAATATAAAACCAAATCCAAATACAATATTGATTTAAATTCAATGCCCAAAATAATTCCTTAAAAATGTTCATTATTTTTGGTTTGGATCAAAGCCCTTGCCAAAAATACCAGATATCAATAAAGAACATTTTGGTTTCATTGAATGCAAATTTTAGTTGGACCTAGTTTGATTCAAGTGATGCTAGGGTTTGAACATCCCCATTTCAAGATTAATTGAAATTGAAAATGATGCATGGATGCAATGCCACTAATTACAAGCAAATTTCTAGGGCTGTGACAACTCACCCCCACTAAACAAGAATCTCGCCCCGAGATTCAAGACGTGAAGTAAGAAGAAAGGGGGTCACAAAACTATCAGAAACTTCTCGATCCAACTGCCTTTCTCGAAGATGTTGATCCATTGCATCATCTTGAACTTGACATCCTTGCTTTCAAGATCTTCAGCCAACACGATGACTACAGATAGGAACTCTACAGGAATCGATCTTCTCGAAGATCGGGCAACTCAAGATCAACTCTTGTGGTGAGATATAAAACATCTCTTGAGCTGAGACACGAAACATACAATCAGGGGGGAATGGGGTGTAACAGATGACGAAGATCCACTAGGTAGGCAACAAATCCATGCTCGATCACGACGTAGCGAGGAGTTAACTGCCATGATTCCACAACGGGGCACCTTAGGAAATGTGACTCGTAGAATTCTTCCCTTAAGTGGCAAAAAGAATTACTTTTGATACAAAGATCATTGAAACTCTTTATACCAGCCTAAGGCAATCACAATCAATCGTTTGGCGGAGTCCAAAGGAATGGCATATCCGGATTAAAATGGATGATGTGGACTACCTTGTTGAAGACAACGTAAGGAATGATTTTTGCTTATCATCGGAAATGAATGGGACTCATGGTAAGTCCACCTTTGAAGATGGACCTGGACAGCAACTACTGAGAAGGGCAGCCCATGGAAAATTGTCACGATGGGGTGCAAGCTGGGAACAAAATGCAACCGTTGGGAATGTTCCAACCATCATATCTGCCTGAGATTCAGATCCGATTGGTGATAGGATACTTCAGACTCAGCATGTCTGAAAAGAAAGTTTGCAACAGAATTCGACGAGATGGTGTTGCGAGATTCTCGAGGAATGAACTAAGATAGCAAGCTCCAAAACATGAGCTGGTTCTGCTAAACACATGTGAACACGTTGTCCCAGACAAGCATGACCACATAGTAGTCTTATGATAAAATACTACCGAGTTCAGGTGGGGAACCATCATCTAGGGTAACGAAGTCTTGTGCATGACCTAGGATTTGCACAACAACTCCTTTTCCTTGAACAAATCAATCAGTGGCTTGGTGTGCTAGGAACACATATAGAACGAAGGTTGCAAGTCTCCGAACCACAGAATTCTTCGCACGTATGCATGACCGATTTTGGGATGATTCCAAAAGAAGCAACATTGACTTTCTCAAATCCATGAGGACAACTTGCATCAGATGCACGTGAATTAGAGGAAGTCACTACTTTCATCCAACATATGCTTCATGAACGGAACATGAAGATAATGCTTATAAAGTTTACAATACTAGCTGGATGTTCAACACGAGTCATGGAGAAGGTAGCAGTGTTGCTGATGGGCTCAACAACAATTCATCCAGGTTTCCATGGAGATGGAATTCCATAATTATGTGAACAAGTGATAGCATTGGTCAGACCCAAAAGATATAATGGTGTATGCTCGAGGGATCAACCACGAGTAAGACAACATTATGAACATCGTTGGTTCTGATTTGATTTGATGATAGCCCATACTCAAATCAAAGTCTTGATACGACAATAGGTCCAACAACTGATCACAGGGACCAATCGATGAAGATATCATCTATCTTCAACACACGCAAATATATCCCTTGAAATGAACTAAGTTAGACAAGTTTTTATCTTCCAACTCTCCAAGTTGTTGTTTAGCTTGACCAACTAGCTCAGGCGTATCCAACACAGATTCTTGGAGAATGGGTGGTTTGGAGGAAAACCAACATGATCACGAACTCAACATAGCGGTCAGGTGACAACCTGGTAATACATCCGAGAAGATATTCGGAAAATCACGTACCACCGATATGTTACTAGGCTTGAGAACAATCTCGCCTTTCAGAGCAAGACGATATGATCAAATAAGCAAGGGATTGAATAATCCTAACTCATTGGTCGAAGAGTGCACCGGAAATAAGGACTAGGTAGCACGATCAACCTTAGGATGTGATTCAGTAACCAACACTCTAAGGATGAAATGATTGTCCTTTAACTACCAAGCAACGGAGTTGCTAGGAGTATTGATTTCACACATCACGATTCACTTGTCGGTGTTCCGGTTACAATAACACGGGACCGAGAAATGAATGATGATGGCGAGGAGTATCACTGCGTCAGGAATTCACAAAAGGTGGTGCAATTCCTACGATATTCTAGACATAAAGGGGGTAATACTCGAAGGTAGAACAGAACAAAAGCTGGTTAGGCATTTGATCTGCGGAATACAACTACTTTGACCCAATCCCAGAGATGGACGAGGTACTGGAGTTTGTTTCTCCTAGTCATTCCGGATTAGAATGGCTTGACAGACCACAAAAATGATAGGCATCGATAACACAAATGCACAATTACTCCTGACTATCAATTGATAGACGAGGGCCAGAAAATAACTAAAGAGGGACAACCCAAAGGAACATATGTTTTTCTGAGTTGTGGATGCATGGATTAGTATGTCGAACAAATTCAACATATTTCTTCCGGATAACCCATGCAGAGGAGGAAGGACTGGCAGAGTCACAATATGAATGGAGTACTCCTCAAGAGTGCCCTGGTTGTGATCTTTTGGTTAAAAGAACTTCTGCCATGATGGTTCATGGTATTGGAAGAATGAAATACCACGGACCTCGAGGACTAATGCAAAGCTTCCTAATATCCTAAAGGAACGAGCAAACACTAGCTACACGAATTAAGTAGAGTGAATCTTGGGTTCAAGAACCCAGAAATAGAATGCCTACTAACTAAATGGCATCACGGGATGCTTTCGAGAATAATGGCCAGAATCCGCACACTGGGAATGCAAAGCATTGCTAGATTACTAAGTGGTTCTCTAAGACGATTGGGGTCATAATAATAGCTCCAACATATATGACGAGGTAACGGAGTACCTCAACACACTAGTTAGTGTGATTAATCAGGCCCAAGGAACATCGGGAACGGAAAGAAGGGATTTGCAAATGCATCAGACTATTTAGAGACCCGGGATGACTCGGACAGCATAACGGCTGTAAATGCTCAAAGGATTTGAGACATCCTAAAAAATGGTGGCATAACCACTGAACATCACAATATAAACTTCCGAGATCAATGGTCAACATACGGAAGTAGTTGGAACTGAACTGAGGCTTAAATCCAACAATCCTACAAGTCTACGGATTAGTAACATGTGATCCTGATAGAAAGATGAGAAGCCTAGTTCTTAATCCCCGCGGAAAAGAAGAGGGTGACTCAGATCAGAAGGGCATAAGGTAAAGGAGTAAAAAGAGCCTTACGTTCCCTTCCACAATCAATTCCCTTATATAACTAAAGCATTTCTAGACTCAACTTCGACTAGTTTGGCTTGGTAATCCTACAGGCAGTCAGGCTCTGATACCAACGCTGTCAGGACCCCGATTCTAAGTCACACCGATCTAGCCTGTAACACCTCATATCACTTTGCGGCCTCACGCACGGTATTCCCACGGGTGTCGCCTTACCATGGCCCGGGACCGTTTGCGCCTTTTGGGTCACGTATATGATAGTGTCGCTAGCATCCATATGACAGAGAACCCGGGCCGACATGGCTAGTCGTGAACCCAAAGCGGCACTAACTTACGGGGACAGGCATACATGAATCAACATCGAGCATGTCGGTCAGCAACGTGTGAATCCGGGCTGTAGCACTGGGCTAACAGGACTCCGGGAACCCGGGCTGTAGCAGGCTAGGCAGGACTCCGGATGTCACCGCGTGACATTTCCCCGAAGGGACAGACACAGGAACGAAGTGAATCACATGCCGGCCAGTCAAGTGTTTCGGAGCAGTAGTGCTGGGCTAGCAGGACTCCGGTGAACCGGGAAGTAGCGGACTACTATGGCTCATGGAAGCACAAGACTACATTTCCCCATAAGAGAGGCTACCAAGGATAAACAACTAGATTGTCGGATCCCACACATACCAAGCATTTCAATCATACACACAATATGCTCGCTATGTGCAAATACAACATGGCATCACAACTAGACTCTACGACTCAGAGTATTTATTCATTAGGCTCCGAAGAGCGAGATATTACAAACATGGGTCTCATGACCCAACATTCAGAGCATACAAGTCAAACACATGCGGAAGCTTAACATGTCTGAGTACAGACAACTACAAATGAAAAAGGCTGAGGAGCCTGACTATCTACTAGATCCTGCCGAGGGCACAAGATCGTAGCTGAGGTATCAAGCTAAACGTCGAAGTCCACGCGGAAGTACTAGCGAGACTGAAGTCTCTCTGCAAAACATAAATTAAGCAAACGTGAGTACAAATGTACCCAGCAAGACTTACATCAGAACTAGCTACATATGCATCGGTATCAACAAAGTGGGTGGTGGAGTTTAACTGCAGCAAGCCAGCTTTGACTCGGTGGCTATCCTAACTACGACTGCAAGTAACTCTTTTGAGGTGGCCCACACGAGTCCACATATTCACCATATCAATACTCTAGTATGGATCCGCTCCCGTCTCCCTACGATAACGCCATCCATAGCACTCACGCTTATCTTGCGCATTTTAGAGTATCCACTTTCACTTGACTATGAACTGTTATAGGCAACCCAGAAGTCCTTTACCACGGACACGGCTATTCGAATAGATCATATTAACCCTGCAGGGGTGTACTTCGTCACACACGCTCTCACCACTTACCGCCGTTTACACAACATGTACTCGGCAACCTTCAAGCGGAAGCCCAGCGAGGGTGTCGGCCACAGCCTACCTAAACGCTCAAGTCTCTAGTCCAGGTTTATCGCCTATTCAGGTTCCATCCGCAGGGAGTCCGGCCGAGGTTTCCACAAACGGCCCCGAACGATGTGTACAGGGTTCCGCGACACCAAACGGGCGCCCGGCATGCCCGGCCACGTGCCTACCGCATCACAGCCCACCCCTCGGGTCAGCGCTGCCCACGGCCTCCAGCATACTACAAACACCAGAAACTACTTGCAACTCCTGGACAGAGGACAAGGGTGATTAAGAATCCGAGAGGATCCATTGGTTTCAGGCCTAATGCGTGGTAGTAACTGTGACACCCAAAATTTTATTTGGCCTTTTCAAAAAAATATTTGACTTGAAGGTGGTGTTTTAAAATTTTTCTTCAAAAGAACCCTCCCTTTCAAAATATTATTTTATGGCAAGAGTTTTATTTGGATTCACCCAAGACTTGTTTTTGTTCTTGGAGGTTCTTGCTTTTTATTTTTGGACTCAAGCCAAAATGCTTTTCACTTGGGAAAATTGTCTTTTGAAAATTTCTTTGAAAATACTCTATAGCTTTTGGAATAATCCTTTACCACTTTCAACAAATCTCTCATGCCATGACCTTAGTGCAAATCCACTCTCCTAAAACTTCCCTCATCTTTGGATCATGATTTGCATCAAATCCAGCAAGTTGAACCTCCCCATATGATTATTTTCCATTTAAATCTTATCAAAACAATTTCTGCCTTCTATTCTAGCCCTTGGAGATTTACAAAGGAGCTACCATTTCTGTTTTGATTTTTTCCCCCAAACCAATTTCCCTTCCTAGTCCATTGAACCCTCAACCAAGATCCATGAAGATCCACTGGTCTTCAGTTCAAATTTTTCAAACTATACTTGCTGCAAGTTTGGACCAGATTTGCCAAATTTGATGAAATTCATTCAAATCTTTCTCCAAAAATTCTGAGAAAAATCAGGCAGCCTCTGGGTGCATTGAGAGGTCACCTCACCAAGTCCCAGCTCCAGAAAAAAATTTCTCCTTGCCAAATCATTCTGTCGAACACCTGCAGAGCATTGTCAAAATCAGGTTTAGTCAAATTCAGAGAACAGTTCAGTGTTGCTGTCGTTTCTTCAGTGTCCGTAGTCGATCTCGCCAGTGCCTCGGCGTCGCCGTGTTTCCTGTCCCCTTCTCCTTGTCCTCTGCACCGCACGAGCGCCTGGATGATTGCGGGCGTTGGCGATGAGCTGGAGGAGGTGCGCCGCCCCGTGACCGACGCCAGCGGCGGCTTTGCGGCCGCCAGAGAGAGGCGCAGGGCAGACGGCGCCACTCAGCGCCGCCCAAGCCACCAGAGATCGCCGCGTGGTCTTCCACTCCCCAGTGCACGCTGCCACCCTCGTCGTGAACCGCTGGGCGCGGAGCGCGCTCTCTGCCGCCGTCGTGCCCGTGCGGCCACCCCACCGTGGACCGGCGCCATTACGCCAAGATCGACCAGGATTAGCGAGGGAACGGCACCAGTACACCTCACTGATTTTGTCTGGCCACTTAAGCTCCCTGCCAAGACACTACCTCGCCATAATTGCTCGCCGGAGCAACCCCGTTCACGGCCACCCCCTCGATCCGCCTATAAATAGAGGCCCCGAGCTTCAACTCGAACCCACACCACCTCTGCACTCCACCTAGACCACACCAAGCCACTGGAAGAGCCCCGAGGAAGTCTCCTTCCTCAACTTCGGCCGCCGCGACCCGCCACGGGATCCAGCTCGATTCGCTCCCGTGCGTGCACCTCTGCCTCCCATCTCTTGCCAGTAGCTCTCTAGTGCATCCCTCCTTCTGACCCGCGCTTCAATTCGAAGTTTGCAGCACCCACCGGAGTTCTCCACCATCACCCGAGCCGCCGTCCGCCGGAGAAAGTGTCGCCGTCGACGTGGTGCTCTCCGTTGGTCGAGTCCACCACCCACCGACGCAGAAGGACACGCTGAAGCTCTTGGTACACTCCGATCTCCCTGTTTCGCCGTGGTTCGACGCCGGCGACCACCGCAATCTTCGGGCGCCGGCGAACTTTTTAAACCTGACATGTGGACCCCCCTGTCAGCCTCTATTCTCTTCTCCCTCGAAACGTTTTCTGTTGGCGCCTTCGGGCAAATACGTTTTCCCTTTGAGCTGGCGCGTTTCTTCCCGAAGCGTTTTCTGTTTTCTCAGTTAAACCCCTGGAACTTTTCTGTTTCATTACAGATGAGTCCCTGGACAGAAACCCTTATAACTTTTTAATAAAAAGTGATTTTTGAGTGATTCTTTTTCTGACAGTCTTATAATTTTTTCTAGTTTTTTATGGGATTTATTTGGAAAATTTTGGAGCAACTTTTATGCACGCGTTGGTTTTCACGTTAGTATGCCTTTGCGCTATACCGTAGGTTCCGGAAGAGGTGACGGAGCTGCGAACTTCGCCGAGCTAGACTCCGACTTCTCCGAACCAGGCAAGCATGTTTGAACCTTTGATATGATAAGTGTTTTGCATGTTTGCGCAAGAGTTTGTGCGTAGCATATGAGTATCAGTGAGTATCTCGTTGCTTGTGAGGCAACTACCCGCATGTTCCACAGTTGCGATGATCTCTGATGAGAGATGGCCAAATCATGTGGTGACATGAAGGCCAGCAAGGTGGTACTGTTGTAGCATGCCAGCCTTGCGTCATCCGACACTTTCCGACGTTAACGTGGACGGAGCCACGTTATCGTTCTTCCCCCTTCCGTACTACCACTTGTTTTCTGCCAGAATGCGGTTTAGTAAGTTGGTAACCTCTTTCCGTGTACACACCAAACAGAGGGGCCGGGATGATGGTTCCATGGCCCTAGATTAAAGCCAGTCATCCGGTCAGGGGGCATGGGTGTTTCCGGTTGGGACCGAGAGGGGGGCACCCCTTAGAGCGCGCGTATAGAAATTTGATCCCATGCTACGCGAGGTTGTAGCCTCCCCGTCTCAAGGTTTTTCTTGAACATTGCCGAGGGTGATTCCTGGCTTCGGATTGTTGAATGGGTGTGTACTGGTTAGATGTGTTTCTTCCAAAACACCGTAAACGGAACTAGTCCCCGTGACTACTGAAATCCGTTGGCTGTGGTTAAAGTACAAACTCTGCAGAGTCAAATCCTTCCGAGTCATCGTATCCATGGTCCAGTAACGTGATCAGTGTATCCATGTATATGTCGTAACCTCGTGGTATAATCTTCTTTCCGGTAAGCGAGCATGAGTAGTAAACTTAGCTGAACGTTATTCCTGTGGATGGACTAACCCTGTTGTTTATCTCATGTCTGATTATTCTCTTGATATGATTTAAGATTCATGAGTTACTAAGTTATGAATATAAGACCTTTATGTGATGTCGCTTAGACGTCCGACTGTGGCATGTTTGTCTCTTACTTTCAATATAAGCCCTTTATGTGATGTCGCTCAGACGTCCGACTGTGGCATGTTTGTCTCTTACTTTCAATATAAGCCCTTTATGTGATGTCGCTCAGACGTCCGACTGTGGCATGTTTGTCTCTTACTTTCAATATGAGCCCTTTATGTGATGTCGCGCAGACGTCCGACTGTGGCACTTATGTCATTTACTTTTGATATAAGCCCTTTCTGCGATGTCGCTCAGACGTCCGACTGTGGCACGCACTGTCTTTTAATTTCTGTTATAAGCCCTTTATGTGATGTCGCTCAGACGTCCGACTGCGGCATTGTTATTCTTGCAGTTTCCTCTCGAGGAGTCATTCAGGCCCTCGTTTGGCACCCAGTATTTATTTTGGGATTTCGGGAGGACTACCGCCCGACTTCTCTGTTATTTCCCCATGCGTCATTGTCTCTATGTCTGAACGCACTTGTTATTCTGTTGCTTCATGTTTACATTTGTTATATCTTATGTCCGAACTGTCTTGCGAGTACTTTCATAGTACTCACCTGGCTTGTTGATTTGGCCAGATGTTGACGAAGGCGATCTCTTGGATGAAGAGTTTGATAGTGAGTCCGACGCCTAGAGGAATCCCAGTCAGTCCCGTGCGATCCTGGATATTGGTCACTTGTATCATATACACTTCCACCACCCGCAATAAGTCTCCTCGAGCCTCACTCCGACGCTCGAAGAGCTGTAGTTTTCAGGAGTCATATCACCCACTTCGCGGTGATATTTCCACCACCGTTGTTATCGTGAGTTAGTAGTTATGCCACCCTATCCGCCGTTATGTTTATTCGGCGTGCATGTAATAAATTGTTGAGCAGTCCCCGCTCAACCTTGTATTATATTCAGTACTCCTGGCATTCTTTTTCTGTGACCAAGATATTGTCTACCAGTGAGAAGGAATTCTTCTTTACTGGTCCGTAAAAGGGATTGGTCTCGCAATAAATATTTTATTAAAAAACCGGTCGTGACAAGCTTGGTATCAGAGCCAGGCTGATTGTAGGAAGCCACTAGGTGCGTTCGCTAATCGGTTATTAGCGTCGTTTGTGCTTTTTCAGCATTGTGCAATTATAGCTAATTTTTCTGTTGGTCATCATAAATTTATGACATGACTACTTAGAATTTTTGCCTACTTTTGCAGATGGCTGGCAGCCACTACGAGACTCGAGTGTTCACGAACGTGCCCGAGGGGTTTGTCAAACTCCTCGTCTCCATCACCAAGCTCGCGATCGGGCCAGCGACTCGTCCGGAGTTCACGCTTTACCAGCACAAGCTCAGCGACGACGTGTCTATGCACCAAGCCGTGGTGCAATTCAAGGGAGGACGTTCTGCATCTCGCCACTTCCGTTTTGTGGGAAGGGCCATGCCTATGGAGAGGCATGCCATGCAGATGGCTGCCCGTGAGGCGATGGCTCGCCTTCGGGACATTCTTCCTATGATGAAGACTCGTCGCTACCGCTACCTCCCATGCCATGTGCCATATACTTGTCACTATGCATTCGCCTGCCATCGGGGAGAGCGAGATGAAGCCATCTTGATGGTCGTGGAGTACCTCAAGGCTCTGGAAGAATCCTTCAACAACCTCGTGCATGATCTTGTGGCTGCCCGCATGGACTTAGTCTGGGGCGGTCCTGCCTGCAGGAAGGAGCTTCTCCACACGGCACCGCCTCTGACATTCGTCTCATCCTCAGCCTCTTATGCACCGGCCATCTTGGCCACTGCTCGCCGTCTGCCTACCACTGAGGAGTTCGACCGAGTCATCGCTCCTACTCCAGTCAGAGCTGCACCGCCTGCCGCACCCGCTCTGCCGCCTGTCGCTCCCGCGCCATCACCACAGCGCAGTGTTACGCGCCAGGAGCCAGCTAGAGAGGAGGTGGAGGTTGAATCTCCTGCACCGCTGAGTCTTGCCCTCGGCAAGGGAAAGGACATCGTCACCATCTCCGACTGAGTGCGCCGAGTAGCCGCGCGTTATGTCTGCTTGTATGATGTGTTTTATCTGTACGCTAGTTTGTATTAGTGTGTTCGCTGCTTTCCGGAGGAGTATGCTAGTCTAAATAACATCTCAGGATTGTGTACGCAAATCCTGAGTGTTGTATCGTGTGTTTGCTTTTCGCGTGTAAGATTTGGGTTAAACAGTTCGCCTCCATGCAAAACCGTTTATGCTTTCTTGAAAAATCTTGAGGTCTTTTAAGTTTTTGCCTTTGCAAGATTTTCCTTGTGCCACACAGTCCTTCTCATATGAGTTTGCAAAATAATACCCCAGACTGGAAAAATGTCTCGTCCGTGGACTCGTTCCATGCCCAATCAGCCAGAAGAAGTTTATGGGACACAGACTAGCAACAACTTCACTCAGGGACAGTCCAGTCAGCAGGACAGCGAAGCAGCCTTGTCTCAAGTATGCCGTCTCTTCGAACAAAGCCAGCAACAGCACCAAGAGATGATGAATCACGTCATCAATATGGGAAACCACCATGAACCCTAGCAACCACATTCCAAGTTATCTGAGTTACAGAAGACTCGCCCTTCAACGTTTGCTCACACCGATAGGCCGCTAGAAGCCGATGATTGGCTTCGTGGCATCGAAAGGAAGCTGATTATTGCTCAGTGTTCAGATCATGAGAAGGTGCTTTATGCACCACACTACCTTACTGGAGCAGCTGCAGCATGGTGGGAAAACTTCCTACACATGCACCCCAGTGAACACAACATCACCTTGGAGGAGTTCAAGGAAGGCTTTCGTGGGGCACACATCCCCAGGAGCATCATAAAAATCAAGAAGAGAGAATTTGACGATCTCAAGCAAAGAGGCATGTCAGTGACAAAATACAACGGTCAGTTTACCCAGCTGTCTCGTTATGCCTACGACGAGCACATGACAGAGAACAAGAAGATGGAAAAATTCCTGGACGGCCTGGCACCAGCTCTAAGATGCCAACTGGTGGTACACACTTTCCCGGATTTTAAAACTCTGGTTGACAAGGCCATTACCTTGGAGAATGAGCGCCGCAGCCTGGAGGATATCCGTAAGCGGAAAAGGGACAAGACGACCCTCGCTCGCAACAACCTAAGCAAGACTGAGGTTCCAAGGACAGGAGCAAGGAAATCCACGACCACTGATCTAAGGCCCGTCAGACAATTTCATGCCAGGGACAAGGAGTTCACATACCATCCAGGGGTCACATGCTATGCTTGTGGAGAAGAAGGGCACTATGCTAAACAGTGCCCAAAGCCGAGGAACTCGGCCCCCAAGCCAAACAATAGTGGGAATAATCCAGCCCCCAAGCGCAACAATTTCAATCCCAACAACAACCACAGGAAGGGTCACCTGAACCATGTGACCAGGGAAGAAGCGCAGAATGCCCCAGACATCGTGCTCGGTACGTTCCCTGTCAACACAGCACCTGCCACGGTTTTGTTTGATTCTGGAGCTTCCCATTCGTTCGTTTCGAAGAGTTTTGTTTTGCAACATGGTTTTCCGATACTTCCCTTGGAAAAATCGATGATCATCAAGTCCCCCGGAAATAAGCAAATCGCTCAGAGTTACTGCCAAGGAGTGATCATTGAATTCGAAGGACTACAGTTCCAAGCAAATCTCATCGTGTTGGAAAATAAAGGACTGGATGTCATTTTAGGGATGGACTAGTTGACCACCAACAAAGGATTCATTGACTGTTTCAATCGGACCGTGATTCTCACTCACCATCACGGCAAGACAACAAAGGTTACAGCTCAAAAAAAGCCACGGTCACGGCAACCAAAGCTGAACAAAGTGGACATTTCAGAACTGAGAAAAGTTCCAGTGGTATGCGAGTTCCCTGACGTATTTTCTGAAGAACTACCAGGCATGCCACCAGACCGAGAAATAGAATTCAGCATCGAACTAGCACCTGGCACCGCTCCCACCTATAAGAAACCTTATAGAATGGCACCCTCAGAATTGGTGGAGTTGAAGAAGCAGATAAAGGAATTATTGGACAAAGGATTTATTCGAGCCAGCTCCTCACCATGGGGTTCGCCAGTATTATTCGCCAAGAAAAAGGATGGGACACTGAGACTGTGTATAGACTATCGAGCCCTCAATATGGTCACCATCAAAAACAAATATCCGATGCCACGGATAAATGATTTGTTTGACCAGCTCGCACAAGCCAAGGTGTTCTCAAAAATTGATTTGAGATCGGGATATCACCAATTGAAAGTACGGACAGAAGATATCCCCAAGACAGCATTCACTTCCAGATATGGGTTATATGAGTTCACAGTGATTCCTTTTGGTCTAACGAACGCCCCCGCATATTTCATCCACCTCATGAACAAAGTGTTCATGAAATTCATGGACAAATTTGTTGTGGTGTTCATCGATGATATTCTGGTATATTCAAGGACACCAGAAGAGCATGCTGAGCATCTCAGAATTGTTTTGGGAGAATTAAGGAAACATCAATTGTACGCCAAATTTAGCAAGTGTGAATTTTGGCTAAGGCAAGTTGGTTTCCTAGGCCACATATTAACCCAAGAAGGCGTGGCCGTAGACCCAGAGAAAGTCAAAGCCATACTTGACTGGAAGCCACCCGCCAACGTGACAGATGTGCGGAGTTTCCTTGGAATGGCCGGATATTACAGAAGGTTTATTGAAGGATTCTCCACTGTGGCAAAACCAATGACACAATTGCTCAAGAAGGATAAGAAGTTTGTATGGACGGAAGCATGCGAGAAAAGCTTCCAAGAGCTCAAGAAGAAACTAACCACCGCACCGGTCTTAACTGTGCCAGACATACACAAGAGTTTTGAAGTGTATTGTGACGCATCTCGGAAGGGCCTCGGATGTGTGCTGATGCAGGATGGCAAAGTTGTCGCGTATGCTTCCAGGCAGCTACGGAAGCATGAGGAAAATTACCCAACTCACGACTTGGAGCTAGCCGCAGTCATCCATGCACTCAAAGAGTGGAGGCACTTTCTGCTGGGAAATCGTTGTGAAATATATACGGACCATAAGAGCCTTAAATATATTTTCACGCAGCCAGAGCTAAATTTACGCCAACGACGCTGGTTGGAATTGGTCAAGGACTATGACGTCGGCATTCACTACCATCCAGGGAAAGCAAATGTAGTGGCTGATGCCCTTAGTCGAAACCCCAGCCCGGACAACGACGGTCCGTAAAACTTGAGGCCTGAGTTTCAGCAAGAGTTCGCTAGGCTCAACATGGTGTTAGTCTCTGAGGGCACCATATCAAATCTGGAGATACAACCCACCCTAGTGGAACAAATTAAGAAGGCTCAACAGGGACATCCCAGCATTGAAGGTATAAGAAAGAAAATGAACCTTGGTAAGGCTTCAGAGTTCGTCACAGATAGTGAAGGAATATTATGGTACGGAGACAGACTTTGCGTACCTAACATTGAGGAACTCAAGCAACAAATCCTAACCGAAAGCCACACCGCTCCATACTCGATCCACCCTGGAGGAACCAAAATGTACAAGGACATTCAGGAAAGATTTTGGTGGCACGGTATGAAAAGGGATATAGCCGCATTTATTGCTTGTTGTGATTCATGTCAGCGCATCAAGGCTGAGCATCAAAAGCCAGCAGGGCTGCTACAACCAAACAGGATACCTGAGTGGAAATGGGATGAGATTGGGATGGACTTCATCGTCGGACTACCTCGATCACAACGCGGAAATGACGCCATATGGGTCATCACAGACCGACTAACCAAGGTTGCTCATTTCATTCCCGTGAAGACTACCTACTCCACACAAAGGCTGGCCAAGCTTTATCTCTCCCGTATAGTTTGTTTGCACGGAGTCCCAAAGACTATAATATCCGACCGAGGCACACAATTTATCTCCAAATTTTGGGATCACCTGCAACAAGCTCTGGGCACGCAACTAGCATTCAATATAGCGTACCACCCTCAGACTGATGGACAGACGGAACGCGTAAACCAAATCCTAGATGATATGCTGAGAGCCTGTGTGCTCACCTATGGATCCAGTTGGGAAGAGAGTTTGCCGTATGCCGAGTTTGCTTACAACAACAGTTACCAAGCCAGCTTGCAAATGGCACCCTTTGAAGCATTGTACGGGCGGAGGTGTCGTACCCCACTGAATTGGTCAGAAACAGGTGACAACCGTATCTTCGGCCCAGACATGCTTAAAGAGGCCGAGGAGAAAGTTAAGCAGATCAGGGACAGACTCAAGACAGCGCAGAGCCGACAAAAGAGCTACTACAATCAAAAACATCATGAGGTCAGCTTTGAACCCGGTGATTCCGTATACCTACGAGTGTCTCCTATGAGGGGCCTGCAACGGTTCAAAATTAAGGGGAAGCTAGCCCCGAGATTTGTTGTACCATTCTGTATAATTGCACGAAGAGGCACAGTAGCCTACCAGCTAGACCTACCCAAGGAGCTGTCAGACGTCCATGACGTATTCCACGTCTCACAATTGAGAAAATGTGTAAGTAACCCGGAGAAGCATGTATCCCATGAGAGCATCGATGTACAACCAGACCTCACCTACAGAGAAAGGCCAGTAAAGATATTGGAAGTGTCTGAACGGAGGACCCGTCAGAAAACGACAAAAATTTTCAGAGTGCAGTGGAGCAACCACACTGAGGATGAAGCTACATGGGAAAGGGAAGATTTTCTTCAGACAGAATATCCATATCTATTCGAGGATCAGCTGAAATCTCGAGGACGAGATTATTCCTAAGGGGGTAGGTGTTGTGACACCCAAAATTTTATTTGGCCTTTTCAAAAAAAAAATTTGACTTGAGGGTGGTGTTTTAAAATTTTTCTTCAAAAGAACCCTCCCTTTCAAAATATTTTTTTATGGCAAGAGTTTTATTTGGATTCACCCAAGACTTGTTTTTGGTCTTGGAGGTTCTTGCTTTTTATTTTTGGACTCAAGCCAAAATGCTTTTCACTTGGGAAAAATGTCTTTTGAAAATTTCTTTGAAAATACTCTATAGCTTTTGGAATAATCCTTTACCACTTTCAACAAATCTCTCATGCCATGACCTTAGTGCAAATCCACTCTCCTAAACCTTCCCTCATCTTTGGATCATGATTTGCATCAAATCCAGCAAGTTGAACCTCCCCATATGATTATTTTCCATTTAAATCTTATCAAAACAATTTCTGCCTTCTATTCTAGCCCTTGGAGATTTACAAAGGAGCTACCATTTCTGTTTTGATTTTTGCCCCCAAACCAATTTCCCTTCCTAGTCCTTTGAACCCTCAACCAAGATCCATGAAGATCCACTGGTCTTCAGTTCAAATTTTTCAAACTATACTTGCTGCAAGTTTGGACCAGATTTGCCAAATTTGATGAAATTCATTCAAATCTTTCTCCAAAAATTCTGAGAAAAATCAGGCAGCCTCTGGGTGCATTGAGAGGTCACCTCACCAAGTCCCAGCTCCAGAAAAAAAATTCTCCTTGCCAAATCATTCTGTCGAACACCTGCAGAGCATTGTCAAAATCAGGTTCAGTCAAATTCAGAGAACAGTTCAGTGTTGCTGTCGTTTCTTCAGTGTCCGTAGTCGATCTCGCCAGTGCCTCGGCGTCGCCGTGTTTCCTGTCCCCTCCCCCTTGTACTCTGCACTGCACGAGCGCCTGGATGCTTGCGGGCGTCGGCGACGAGCTGGAGGAGGTGCGCCGCCCCGTGACCGACGCCAGCGGCGGCTTTGCGGCCGCCAGAGAGAGGCGCAGCGCAGACGGCGCCACTCAGCGCCGCCCAAGCCACCAGAGATCGCCGCGTGGTCTTCCACTCCCCAGTGCGCGCTGCCACCCTCGTCGTGAACCGCTGGGCGCGGAGCGCGCTCTCTGCCGCCGTCGTGCCCGTGCGGCCACCCCACCGTGGACCGGCGCCATTACGCCAAGACCGACCAGGATTAGCGGGGGAACGGTACCAGTACACCTCACTGATGCTGTCTGGCCACTTAAGCTCCCTGCCAAGACACTACCTCGCCGTAATTGCTCGCCGGAGCAACCCCGTTCACGGCCACCCCCTCGATCCGCCTATAAATAGAGGCCCCGAGCTTCAACTCGAACCCACACCACCTCTGCACTCCACCTAGACCACACCAAGCCACTGGAAGAGCCCCGAGGAAGTCTCCTTCCTCAACTCCGGCCGCCACGACCCGCCACGGGATCCAGCTCGATTCGCTCCCGTGCGTGCACCTCTGCCTCCCATCTCTTGCCAGTAGCTCTCTAGTGCATCCCTCCTTCTGACCCGCGCTTCAATTCGAAGTTTGCAGCACCCACCGGAGTTCTCCACCATCACCCGAGCGGCCGTCCGCCGGAGAAAGTGTCGCCGTCGACGTGGTGCTCTCCGTCGGTCGAGTCCACCACCCATCGACGCGGAAAGACACGCTGAAGCTCTTGGTACACTCCGATCTCCCTGTCTCGCCGTGGTTCGACGCCGGCGACCACCGCAATCTTCGGGCGCCGGCGAACTTTTTAAACCTGACATGTGGACCCCCCTGTCAGCCTCTATTCTCTTCTCCCTCGAAACGTTTTCTGTTGGCGCCTTCGGGCAAATACGTTTTCCCTTTGAGCTGGCGCGTTTCTTCCCGAAGCATTTTCTGTTTTCTCAGTTAAACCCCTGGAACTTTTCTGTTTCATTACAGATGAGTCCCTGGACAGAAACCCTTATAACTTTTTAATAAAAAGTGATTTTTGAGTGATTCTTTTTCTGACAGTCTTATAATTTTGTCTAGTTTTTATGGGATTTATTTGGAAAAATTTTGGAACAACTTTTATGCACGCGTTGGTTTTCACGTTAGTATGCCTTTGCGCTATACCGTAGGTTCCGGAAGAGGTGACGGAGCTGCGAACTTCGCCGAGCTAGACTCCGACTTCTCCGAACCAGGCACGCATGTTTGAACCTTGATATGATAAGTGTTTTGCATGTTTGCGCAAGAGTTTGTGCGTAGCATATGAGTATCAGTGAGTATCTCGTTGCTTGTGAGGCAACTACCCGCATGTTCCACAGTTGCGATGATCTCTGATGAGAGATGGCCAAATCATGTGGTGACATGAAGGCCAGCAAGGTGGTACTGTTGTAGCATGCCAGCCTTGCGTCATCCGACACTTTCCGACGTTAACGTGAACGGAGCCACGTTATCGTTCTTCCCCCTTCCGTACTACCACTTGTTTTCTGCCAGAATGCGGTTTAGTAAGTTGGTAACCTCTTTCCGTGTACACACCAAACAGAGGGGCCGGGATGATGGTTCCATGGCCCTGGATTAAAGCCAGTCATCCGGTCAGGGGGCATGGGTGTTTCCGATTGGGACCGAGAGGGGGGCACCCCTTAGAGCGCGCGTATAGAAATTTGATCCCATGCTACGCGAGGTTGTAGCCTCCCCGTCTCAAGGTTTTTCTTGAACGTTGCCGAGGGTGATTCCTGGCTTCGGATTGTTGAATGTGTGTGTACTGGTTAGATGTGTTTCTTCCAAAACACCGTAAACGGAACTAGTCCCCGTGACTACTGAAATCCGTTGGCTGTGGTTAAAGTACAAACTCTACAGAGTCAAATCCTTCCGAGTCATCGTATCCATGGTCCAGTAACGTGATCAGCGTATCCATGTATATGTCGTAACCTCGTGGTATAATCTTCTTTCCGGTAAGCGAGCATGAGTAGTAAACTTAGCTGAACGTTATTCCTGTGGATGGACTAACCCTGTTGTGTATCTCATGTCTGATTATTCTCTTGATATGATTTAAGATTCATGAGTTACTAAGTTATGAATATAAGCCCTTTATGTGATGTCGCTTAGACGTCCGACTGTGGCATGTTTGTCTCTTACTTTCAATATAAGCCCTTTATGTGATGTCGCTCAGACGTCCGACTGTGGCATGTTTGTCTCTTACTTTCAATATAAGCCCTTTATGTGATGTCGCTCAGACGTCCGACTGTGGCATGTTTGTCTCTTACTTTCAATATGAGCCCTTTATGTGATGTCGCTCAGACGTCCGACTGTGGCACGCACTGTCTTTTATTTT